>NC_068992.1:49962427-49964208 GCF_001194135.2 Octopus bimaculoides
ATATATATATGATATGATATATATCATGCTAACATGGAAAATGGACATTAAAGGATGATGATGATATACATATATACATTACTGTATCAATGAGACTATCAGATGTTGTAGCTTTCAAATGATGCCATCCCACTGGCAAAGTGGGCAAACTAACACTCTCCTTCTTAAATGGAACACTGGCCAACTCCTGTCAAACTGTCCAACCCATATTGGCATGGAAAACAAACATTAAATGATGATGTTGATATATATACAGCCAGAGGTGGGCACCACCAATCGAAAAGTTAACTTCGTTAATCTGTTAACCAAAAAGTTGACCTTGCCAGGATTTGAACACAGAATGTACAGAGCCAAAATAACTGCTTCTAAGCACTTTGTCCAACACGCTAATGATTCTTTCAGCTTACCCCCTTAATACTGGTTTCAGATTTAGGCAGAAGGCCAGCAATTTTAGGGAAGGGGTTAAGTTGATTACATTGATCCCAGGGTTCAGTTGCTACTTATTTTACCGACCCTGAAAGGATGAAAGGCAAAGTCAACTTTGGGTCAGGTTTGAATCAGAATGCAAAGACAAACGAAATGCCGCTAAGCATTTTGGCCAGTGGGCTAATGGTTCTGCCAGCTCACTAGCTTGCTTAACACCTTAATATTGCTGAGACCCCCTTCGGTCATGACTGACCATGGGATTGCACCAGAAAGTTACCCTCCCAGGGACAAGTCTGGGCAAGGTTGTTTATGGAAGACCAGCAGTCGCCCATGCATACCCATGCCACCAGTGTTATCCAAGGGCTGATACACCTTAATATTAATAGTTGCAATAACATAAATAATAATGATTTCAAATTTTTGCTACAAGGACAACTTGGGTGAGAGGGATTAAGTCGATTACACTGACCCCAATGCGTAACTGGTACTTATTTAATCGACCCCGAAAGGATGAAAGACAAAGTCAACCTTGGCAGAATTTGAACTTAGAACATAAAGACGGATGAAATACCGCCAAGCATTTCACCTGGTATGCTAACGATTCTGCCAGCTTGCTGTCTTAAGATAAATAATAATAATGATAATAATAATAATAATAATAATCCTTTCTACTATAGGCACAAGGTCTGAAATTTTGGGGGAGGGGCTAGTTGATTACATTGACCCCAGTACTCAACTGGTATTTATTTCATTGACCCTGAAAGGATGAAAGGCAAAGTTGGCCTTCCTGGATTTTGAACTCAGAACATGAAACCAGATGAAATACCGCTAAGCATTTTGCCCGGCATGCTAACGACCTGCCAGGTCGCTGCCTTAATAATAATAATAATAATAATAATGATAATAATAATAATAATAATAATGATAACATTAGTAGCAGTAATAGTAACACCATTAGCAATATGGAGACAGGAGGTTACGAATGGTGGGTATGTGATAACACAAAACATATACAAGTTTCAGTTAGAAATATAAATACATTTTCCATTTTTTTGAGGGGCAGGGTTGTTTTCCATGTATAAGACATCATATAGAATCATTATTCAGGAGGGGTTAAAAATTCATTTATTTATTTATTTATTTATTCATTTATTTATTGATCCACAGGGAAGTAGTAAAAAACAAAAAAAAAAAACAAAACAAAACATAATAATAAATATAAACAATTCCCAACCCTCCCCTCAACAATCATCATTATTATTTTGTTGTTGTAATAGAAGTGATAATAGTAGTAGTAGCAGTATTGGTTGTTGTTGTTATTGTTATTGTTGTTGTTGTTGGTGTCTTTAATCTGC
>NC_068992.1:49964783-49965056 GCF_001194135.2 Octopus bimaculoides
TATATATATATATATATATATATATATATATATATATATATATATATATGTTTATATATTTATATATGTATATGTTTATATATATATATATATATATATATACACATACACACACACATACACAAATGTGTATATGTATATATGCAAGTGTGTGTATGTGTATGTATGTACATGTGAGTGTGTGAAAGAGGGACTATATATACATGTTCAAGTTATTTTAAAGCAAGTTTAAGAATAACGACTAAACATTTATACTGATGGGGGGGGGGGGGG
>NC_068992.1:49965066-49978933 GCF_001194135.2 Octopus bimaculoides
GACTAAACATTTATACTGATGGGGGGGGGGGGGAGACTCAATACTAAAAACAGAGTCATCAGAATTATCATAAAATTCTTTCTGATTGGGACTTCAAATTTCCTTTCGATGGTTTATTCAACCAGTTGCATAAGCTGTAAGGAAACCTCAAGAGTCCCAATCAAAATGAATTTTCTAACACACACACGCATACATATGTATACATATACAATATATATACACACACACATACATATATAGACATGTGTATGTGTTGCAGCTTGGAATACAGTGAGATAAAGAGAGAGAGAGAGAGAGAGAGAGAGAGAAAGAGAGAGAGAGAGAGAAAGAGAGAGCTGCCAGTGTGAGCACCATTATGTGACAGTCCATTTTATTTCTCCTCCAGCCCCTACCGAGACAAACTAGACAGGGTGTTTGTAGATACATTAGTGCCCTGTCGACTTCCACCACTATTGTCTTCCCCACTATTGTCTTCATATCCAACTTGGTAAAGAAGAAAATGGGGGTAGAGAGCTTCAACAATGTCCCCACGACCCATCTCTTTCAGTCTATTCACTAATATGGTCACAGTGGCATTAGAGTCTGATGACCATTCTTCTAGTGTTCGATTCGTTTTGCTTTCGTGCTTGTTGCTGCTGGAATCCAGTGAAGGGAGAACTTTTGTAAGCCCAAGTGTTACAGCTAGCAGGCACCAGTCTCGCCCCATCGGTTCAGCAGGGTCGAGCATGGCACTCAAAATACGTCTCGCATGGATAGTCAGCATAGAAATATGCAAGTCCACCCCCAATGTAACATTATCCATGACATCAGGGGAACCGAGGAAAATAACCTCTGCGATGCATTCTGGTTCCATTTTGTCCAATTTGACACTAAGGGTATGATTCAGTTGACATTCAATGAGCTGTCTTGGAGAATAGCTGGATACCACTTTTACATGTTCTTCTAGCTGTCCCCTGTGAAGTATGTGTCGCTCTATTTGAAAATAGGGACAGATGTCATGAATGATTTGTTCGACAGCTGTGACAAAGTCCTCGAGGAAGTAGAAAACTGCTGTCCGAGATTCTTTTGGACCACGGACTTTGATTTCAAAGAATTGTTCATTTTTGTCCATGTTTAGGATTCCTTCTAACTCACCACAGCAGTATTTGGAACCGTGGTGCCACTGGTACAAATCAAGTGAAGGATCATCATTCTCCAGCACCAAAGTCCTTCTCAGCTGTACCTGAACTCTCGGGAAGAGGTATTTGAACTGATTACCGGAATCTGACACAGATATTATCCGCATCCCGCCGTAGATAGCATCTGCATAGTGTTGAGAGTCCTTCTGCCAGAGACCATTCAGGGTTTCAACGAAATTCAAACAAGGGAATTCATATTCGACGTCACCATCATTGTCACATTGTGTACAGACTTCGAGACATTCGAGAACCTTAAGCAAGTCTAGAGCATCAGTTTCGGGGTACATTAGTTGAAATTCATCGATGGTAAAACAACCTGTAATCCGAGTCTGGAGGATCTTGTCATGAGAAATGAGGTTTCCAATGACATCCGTACACAACCAGTTGGGGTGGAGTACCACAAGGTCAGGCCCAGTTTCATTTTCAAGGTAAATCACCTGAAAAGTAAATAATAATGTTGTTAGTATAATAATAATAATAATCCTTTCTACTAAAGGTACAAGGCCAGAAATTTGGGAGAGGGGACTAGTCAAATGCATCAACCCCAGTACTCAACTGGTACTTTATTGATCCCCAAAAGAATGAAAAGCAAAGTCAACCCTGGCAGAATTTGAACTCAGAATGTAGCAGCAGATGAAATACTGCTAAGCATTTTACCTGGCGTGTTAACGATTCTGCCAGCTCGCCACCTTAATAATAATAATAATAATAATAATAATAATAATAATAATAATAATAATAATAATAATAATAAGAATAATAATCTTTTCTACTGGAAGCACGAGGCCTCAAATTTGGGGGAAGGGATTAAGTTGATTACATCGACCCCAGTGCGTAACTGGTACTTATTTGATTGACCCTGAAAGGATGAAAGGCAAAGTTGACCCCGGCAGAATTTGAACTCGGAATGTAAAGACAGACGATATACCACTAAGCATTTCGCCCAGCGTGCAACTGATTCAGTCAGCTCACCGCCTTAATAATAATAATAATAACAATGGTTTAAAATTTTGGTACAGGGCCAGGAATTTTAGGGGAGGGAATAAGTTGATTACATTGACCCCAGTGCACAACTGGTACTTATTCTATTGACTCCGAAAGACCAAAAGGCAAAGTTAACCTCGGTGACGTTTGAACTCAGAACAGACAGATGAAATGCCACTAAGCGTTTTGCTTGGTGTGCTAATGATTCTGTCAGCTTGCCCTCTTGATAATAATAACAATAATAACAATCCTTTCTACTATAGGCACAAAGCCTGGGTTTTGTGGGGAGGGGAACAGCCGATCACACTGGCACCAGTACTCAACTGCTACTTAATTTATCGATCCTGAAAGGATGGAAGGCAAAGTTGACCTCGGTGGAATTTGAACTCAGAACATTGGGGCAGACACAGACAAAATACCGCTAAGCATTTCGCCCAGCTTGCTGACAATTTTGCCAGCTCACCTCAATAATAATAATAATAATAATAATAATAATAATAATAATAATAATAATCATAATGATCCTTTCTAGCTCTGGCACAAAGCCAGCAATTTTGATGCGAGAGGGTTAGTCAACTATATCAACTCCAGAGCCTGATATGTACTTTTGTATCATCCTTAGGGGGATGAAAGATAAAACTGACTGAGGCAGGATTTGAAATCACAATGTAAAGAGATGGAACAAATATCAAAGGCAGATGCTCTAATGATTCAGCCAATCCACAATCCTTAATAAATTCTAACATTGGGAGGATTTATCTTATTTGATCCCTGAAAGGGTGGAAGAGACAAACAAAAAGAAAACAAAAGACAAAAAAAAAAAATATTACACTAGTGGAATTTGAACTTATTTAAATGTACAGCAAGCAAGAAAACAAGACTTACCTCACCAATTAACTGTAACTGGTGCACAAGGGATTTTAGATCGATTTCACCTGCTAAGGGGTTAATCTTTGTGCGAACATGCTCTGAGAAACTCTTCCAATCTAATACTGGATATGATGATGAGGCTCGACGCCAGTACGGAAGTTGTGAGACCATGAGTTCCAAGAAGCCAGATGTTTGTGGTAATGACTGTTGAAATAGATGTAACAATGTCAATATAAGTCCTTTATATGCAAAAAAGCAGTACTGGATTAAAAAAGCCATCTGTATATCACACTCAATGTAAATGCATTGCAAAAAAGAAACTTTACTGGGATATTCATTTGAAGATATTTTTTATGGATGTGCTGCGTTTAATTCTTTAGCATTTAATCTGGTCATATCTGACCCAAATATTCCACCGGTTTCATGTTAAACCTGACCAGATCCAACATCTCACACTTACCCTACAATGCCATTCTAAAAATATACAAACACAACATTGAAATCTCGAAGCCACAAGATAATGCATAATTAATTCAAAACAATGTAAATAAATAAACAATATATTTGACAAGGAAATCTGAATGCTGAAGGATTAGAAATACAAATATATCTGTAGTGCATTCTCATCAGCCACTTCTAGGACGATTTTTATCTGTTACTGATATATTTGTTATTTAACAAATAGGCGCAGAAGTGGCTGTGTGGTGAGTAGCTTGCTTACCAACCACATGGTTCTGGGTTCAGTCTCACTGCGTGGTGGCACCTTGGGCAAGTGTCTTCTACTATAACCTCGGGCTGACCAAAGCCTAGTGAGTGGATTTGGTAGACAGAAACTGAAAGAAGCCCGTCTTATGTATGTATATATATATACATATATATATATATATATATATATATATGTATGTGTGTGTATATGTTTATGTGTCTGTGTTTGTCCCCCAAAATCACTTAACAACCAATGTTGGTGTGTTTACGTCCCCATAACTTAACGGTTCGGCAAAAGAGACCGATAGAATAAGTACTAGGCTTACAAAGAATAAGTCCTGGGGTCGATTTCTTCGAAAGGCTTTGGTTGGCCCAAGGCTATAGTAGAAGATACTTGCCCAAGATTTTGGGACCACAGTGAAAGACATCTTCCCATGATACCATGCAGTGGAAATGAACCTGAGACCCCACAGCTGCAAATATAACTTCTTAACCACACAGCCTTGCCTGCATCTGTCTGTCATCATCATCATTTAATGTCTGCTCTCCATGTGGGCATGGGTCAGACAATTTGACATGGGATTGGCTAGCAGGGAGCTATCCAGACTCCAATTGTCTGCTGTGGTATGGTTTCTATGGCTTGATACCCCTCCTAACACCTGTGTGAATGTTTTTAACAATGAGAGGTAACACCCCAATAGTCCATTAACCTCATCTCCAAGATCAGTGGAGTTAGCATATAAGAGGGGGTGCTGAAAAGTTCTTGGCTTCAAGGGTATTGCAAAAGGCCTGGTTGGAAGCCCAACCTTTCATGTTCTTTTACAGGGTTTATAAAAACTGAAAGATTGCTGCAATAAGTGTGTGAAACTGAGAGGGGAATCTATTGGATAAAATCATAATCAACTAATCTTCTTGTATTTTCTTTTACCCAGAGCTAGCACCCCCTTGTGTATATACATACATACATATATATATATATATCATCATCATCGTTTAACGTCCGCTTTCCATGCTAGCATGGGTTGGACGATTTGACTGAGGACTGGTGAAACCGGATGGCAACACCAGCCTCCAATCTGATTTGGCAGAGTTTCTACAGCTGGATGCCCTTCCTAATGCCAACCACTCCGAGAGTGTAGTGGGTGTTTCTACGTGCCACCGTCAGGTGGTACTGGCAACGGCCACGCTCAAAATGGTGTCTTTTACGTGCCACCTGCACAGGAGCCAGTCCAGCGGCACTGGCAACAATCTCGCTCGAATGTTTTTACACGTGCCACATATATATTTGATATCAAGGGAAATCTCACCAAGTCAAATTAAAAATTTCTTTTAATCTTAGTTTCAATAATCTATTTGCATGTGAAAGAGAGGAACAAATAGAGGAGAGTAATTTCTGAAGGTGACCAACCTTTACAATTTGTGCCTTCATTTCAGCAATTTGTCTTTTGAGAGCTTTCATATCAGATGAACCAGCCACCTGGGTGTCTATAACGAATACTCGATCCACAATTTCCATGTCATTGCCAAACTCCTTCTGTGCCTTTGTAAGTATCATTTGTGTCTCTTTACAGACATATTCACCGCGATTGTTACGGTTGCAGTTGGTAGCTTGATCCGCATGAGTTGCAACGAGGATGACCCCAAGTGGATTTAAAGGTTTTCCACACTGACCTACAACAACAAAAAAAATGATTAGATGGGAGTGATTGTTGTTATTTAACTTATGTGCCTGTATATGTGAGTGTGTTATATTGTATTTGTATATTTTTCGGAGTGCATATACAGGTGAGAGCAGGGTTGGTGAATGTGCGTGTGTGGGTAAATATGTTGGTTTGCATCTGTGTTTCTGTGTCTGTTGGTGAGTGCACATTGGTAGGACGGTGAGTTTTTGTTGGTGCATATATGTCTGTGCATATACTGCCATAGTTACTGTGAATGAAATTCTTATATTGGCCTTTTGGTGCAAAATGCACACTTCCAATATGTGAGAAGTTCTCTCATGCTTAGTGTATCAGTATAGTTTGTTCTAATAGAACATCCACATTTAAGCAGGGATAAATGTTACCTCTTGGTATTAATACTGCCTCTGTTGCTAATATGCATTGGTGTGTGTGTGTTAATGTGATGTCAAATGCATGCTCATGTACCAACATAGGAGCAGAAGGTTAATGAAAATGGTTCCAACTTACCCAGAGGAGGTTGCAGACCAGCCCTGGACTTGACAAAATTCAACCAGAACATCACTTGGGCAATTTGCTCATCAAAGGAATCCGTTAGACTAAATCCAATAATGGTGACACAAGTTTGGTCATGTAAAAAATGGTCGTAGAGCATATAATAAGGTTGGTAGCCAGAGAAGTCCCAAATGCTCACATCACCAATTCCTAGGGAATTAAAAATGATACATGTAAACATGTGTAAATGCATGTATGTTCATGTGGGAGAGGGAGAAAGATTAAAAAGGGTGATGAAGTTAACATTCACATATGCATGAACACAAAACAGGAAGTCTTCCTCTTCCTCATCATCATTTTTACATCTACTCTTCCATGTTTCCAACGATCAGTTGAAGACGCTATGAATGTCCCTAAATGTGAAATGGCAGCAATAATTGACAAATGAATACCTTTATGGAGACCTGCTGAAAGTTAGTGAGAAGATCAGACAAAGACGGCTGCATTTATTGGGTCACTGCATGTGCCACCCTGAACTGGAAGCATCTAAATTGGTCTTGTGAAACGCATGTCATGGTGATGTAAGAAGAGGAAAACATTGTCACACAAATATTAACTTGATTGCAGGCACTGGCCTGGAATGTACCCTGGACATTCAGGCACTGATGATGGGTCGAGAAGTGTGGTGGTTTGTGTTAGAACCCAGCCATAATAATAAAATAGTGGATCGGTTGGAATTAGTTGAGGTAGATTTTCTATGGCCAAATTTCTTTCCCATTGCCAATCCCCGCCTGTTTCTAAGCAAGGTAATATTTTACCCCATGGTCAGACATGTTTCCATGAAAGAGTTGAAATAAAAGAAACAGCTTGATACTTGATTATGACTATTGTGCAATGTCAAGACAAACAGATACAAACACATGCATAAATACACACATGTGCATACCCACACACACGCACACACACACACACAACAGCAGCTTTGAGTTTCCCTCTACCAAATTCACTGACAGGACTTCAGTTGGCTTGAAGCTATAGTAGATGACAATGACCCAAGATGCCACATGGTGGGACTGAACACAAAACCATGTGGTTAGAAAACAAACTTATCAGCTACTCCTGCACATAGTGAGTCTCACTTAAATATATAAAATACAAAAGAAAAAAAAAAGCCTAAAAAAAAACTGCTTAATCACACGACCATTAGATGGGAGTGATTGTTGTCATTTGCAGTAGAAAATACAATTATGAATATTTTGGGATCTTGGAATCAAGACACAGTGATTCTTACTTCATTGTTAACAAAATTTTGGACAGGAATGGTACAAACCTTTGACATTTACTTGTTGGATGTCTATTCCTTTGGTATATGTAGGGTTACCAATTGAGTAGCAAAGTGGTGTTGGTAAGCTGTATTGACGTAGCATCCGGGACCGATCTGAAAGAATGGAATGTGAACTCCAGTTTAATAAATTTACCACAATTACAGCTATACAAGTTAATATCTTTCTATTACATTTGTCAACAACAACAGGTTTCTGACTCAGGTATAATGTCTGAATGAATAGTAATTATGAAAAAAATGGCACCGGAGGGGTGATGCTTACACTGTGCACAGATAAATTTTTTTACAATTTATAGTGTAGGCGCAAGAGAGGCTGTGTGGTAAGTAGCTTGCTTACCAACCACATGGTTCCGGGTTCAGTCCCACTGAGTGGCACCTTGGGCAAGTGTCTTCTACTATAGCCTCAGGCCGACCAAAGCCTTGTGAGTGGATTTGGTAGACGGAAATTGAAAGAAGCTCATCGTGTGATGGCACCTATGCCCAGCGTCGCCTTTCTGGCACTTGTGCCCACGGCATGTGCAAGGACTTTCGAGTGAGATCGCTGCCAGTGCCCCTGGACTGGCTCTTGTGCGGGTGGCACATAAAATACACCATTTCGAGCGTGGCCGTTGCCAGTACCTCCTGACTGGCCTTCGTGCCGGTGGCACGTAAAAGCACCCACTACACTCTCTGAGTGGTTGGTGTTAGGAAGGGTATCCAGCTGTAGAAACTCTGCCAAATCAGATTGGAGCCTGGTGTAGCCATCTGGTTTCACCAGTCGTCAATCAAATCGTCCAACCCATGCAAGCATGGAAAGCGGACGTTAAATGATAAGGATGATGATGATGCAAGAAGCAGCTAGGTTTCTTTCTCTGACATTTTACATAGTTCAACGCAGACAAGTTAATGTGTGACAAACAAAATAGAAATTTTACAAGCAGTTTCTATAAAACTAGTTTTTTAACATTGAATGGCTCCAAAGGGATGCATAGATAAAAAATGGTTGAAAACCCTTGTTTTATATGAAGAAAGATATATCTTTACCAAAGTGTCTAACATGGAATCTCATAAATAATAAACAAGTAAGTAAAAATTTTGTCATGTGATGTGTGTTGAAGCTGTAATAATGTATTGTATTCTAAATAGAAAGTGTTGAAAATATACAAACTTTTCTCTCTGGCAGATAGAGAGCCAGTACTAAAGAGGCGCCCTCGAAAGAAACTGTAGAGGGTGCCACATTTGAGAGATTCTATAAGGGTAGATTTTCCAACAGCAGTTGAACCAAGGACCTTAACTTTGATTCGAGACAGGTTTTGATTCTGTGGATTTAATTGTTGGATGAAAGCAGTAACTCGATCCTGTGCAGAGAGAAAAAACAGCAGTCATTAATAATGGTTAATAATAATAATAATGATGATGATGATAATGGTTTCAAATTTTGGTAAAATGCCAGTAATTGTGGGGTGGGGGTGGGGGTTAAGTTGATTTCATTGACCCCAGTGCTCAACTGGGTTGATGTAATTGACCCTGAAAGGATGAAAGGCTAAGTCAACCTTGTCAGAATTTGAATGCAGAACATAAGAATAGATGAAATGCTGCTAACAATTCTTCCAGCTCACCACCTTGCAGTGATAAATAATGGTTAATAATAATAATAATAATAATGATCCTTTCTCCTGGGGAAACTGAGACAGTGACAAGCAGGTAGGTATCAACAGGATTAGCCATTTTGTTGCTATATTTCTGTTGAAATATTTTCATTTCAATTAATTTTGAAAATAACGAAGAATTTAGTAAAATAACATCGTCATCATTAAGCTGGTAATTAGAATATAAATTAACATGAAATTTAGACAGTGTTTGATTTAGATCATTAGTATGTAACATTGTATCATACAATCAAGGGACCAGTCTCAGTGAGGTTAGCACCAAAAGGTTTAAAGAATTATTTATTGAATAAATAGAGATAGAATGTGTTTAACTTACCCCATGGACCTTATTCAGCAGTTCAGCAATCTCTGTATAACCCTGAGCTAGTGCCATGATTTCAGCAGTAACACCATCCTGATGCCAACAGAGAACATAATAATAAATGTTAAAGAAACAGAGAAATAATCTGTAAAAAAAAATTTTTTTTAATTAAAAAAAATAACGCCAAAGACCAGGCACTGACCATCAAAGGATATTAGTGAAAATCTTTATATCTCCACTTCTATAGTAATGAGTAAACAAAATAGTGTTTGCAAGCCTATAATTCATCTTTCTTATGGTGTTGGAAAGGTCTAAAAAGTTTAAAACTGTGTAAATTTGATTCAACATGGCAATTTATGTGCCTGATTATTAGTCCTCCCAATCCTCAATCAACAATCACAAGAAACAAATATAATCCCCTACTGGTCACCTAATTTGATAACCCTGTACAGATAAGGGTGTCTAGTTAAGATGTACATTTGCAACTATGGGATTTCAGATTTGATCCCACTGTGGCACAGCTCACTGAGTAAGCATGTTCTACAACAGACTTGGGTCAACCAAAGCCTTTATGAGTGAAAATTGGTAAATAAAAACTTATTGGAGGGATTGTTCATATTCTTGAGTCTTCACACTTCTGCTGGATCCTGAGTCTTTAGAAGGGTCCACTTTAATAACAAGCATTGAGGATAGCTTCCTCTCTTCTTCTTACCAGTTTTGGATACCTTGAAAAGGGTCAAGGGAACAGATCAAGCCATAATACCTTTCTCCTCACTGTCTAGGTCCACCTAGACGTAAATTTTAAAAAATCAAAATGATCAGGAGAAAAAGTATTCATAATCTCTGCAGGCCCAAGTCGAGATTTTTACAGCAGGTGTCTTGCCTCAACAACATTGTAATTATCCTTGGCAGCTTTTCCTTCAGTATCACTACCATCATTATCATCATTTAATAGCTATCTTCCATGTTTGATGATTCAACAAGAGCTGGCAAATTGGAGGACAACAGTATGTCCCAATATCTGCTTAGGCAAAATTTCTATAGCTGGGTTGCCCTTTCTAATACCAGCATTTTACAGAGTGTACCGAGTGCTTTTCACATGGTACTAGCACTAGTGAAAATAATTTGCAGCTTGCAAGGATGGGGAAATAACTGAACCCCAGCTTGGATATTTGCAAACTCTCCTAAAGGATACCCACAGAGCAGGTATTATGTTACACTGGGGTACCCTGATGAAGTACAGCTCACTGCTGTTTATGACCCGAGGCTATATCAAAATTCCATGCAGTGGGATTGAACCTGGAACTACACAACTGTGAAGCAGGGTTCATGTATCTACTTTTATTAGCGACATAATTTAAAACAAAGACAACCAAGAAAGAAGAGAGATGAGAAAGATGAATGTTACCTTATTCTTGGCATCAGCATTTGCTTCTGATAGTAAAAGACACCGGACAATTTCAATATGACCAGCCTTACTGGCCAGGTGTAAAGCCGTTGCTCCTGCCTGTAAATGGACAATGAGGGAAGGTAAAAAGATAAATGAGTAAATGAAGTGACAAAGATAAACAAGGAAAAAATAAGGAAAGTGGAGCATGAGACAGAAGGTAAAAAAAAAAAAAATTTTTGAATAAAGAAAACCCCCCAAAACATAGAAAGAACAAAAAAGATGAAAGAGAATAAGGTGGGTGGGGTGGAGTTTGATGGTGGATGGGCAAACACTGAAAGTGAAAGGATGATAGAGTAGCTTTGTAAGCTCATTGCCTCAAGTTCAAACTCACCATCAGCCAGAACAGAAGTGTTAATGGATTACAAAAAACTAAGAATCAAAAGAAAACACTTTCAAAGAGGAGCAGAGGAGTGGGGCGAGGAAGGAATGGGAGTGGCTTAGCAATGGGAAGTGAGACTAACAGAAAACAACCTCATTTGTTCTAGTGGAATCCCTTCCGACTAGGACATGAGGGTTTGAGAAATTGTATCGAGTGGAATGTCAATAGAATGTGGAGATTAAAAAATCTGAGGAATTTAAGATGGGTTACACTTAAATCATCTCTGTTTGCAGCCGTTAGGTCGTGCTTTCTGTAATTAATCCAAATATCATAATAGGGGATTATATAGACCACCACCGCCACCAAGTCTAATTACTTATATAGAAAAGAGTTTAGCTCTAGGCAGAGATTAAGAGAAACACTGAGAAGAAAGTGTGTGTGCATGCATGTGCATACTAACAAAGAGTGCACATATACATACACACACATATATATATGCAAGTGTATGGGCACTAATAGGCATATGTATGTAAATGTATGCATGTATGACTGTGCACATGAATGCATGTAAATGTAAGTGAGTACAAGTGCCCAAAAGTCTGTAGATATAAGTATAAGTATGTGTGTGTGTGTGCATGTGTGTTTGTGTCTGTTCCTGACCACCACTTGACAACAGATGCTGGTGTGTTTATGGACCCCGTAATTTAGCAGTTTGGCAAAAGAACTGATAGAATAAGTACTGGGGTTGAGATATATTTGACTAAACTTCTTTAAGGTAGTGTCCCAGCATGACTGCAGTCCAATGACTGAAACAAGTAAAAGATAAAGCTCTAAATCACCAGGAGTTACAAGCCCAGTGGCCACCCCCACCTGATTTAGCCATATTACAGACATAGTGACAAACGGACAGACAGGTTGATGAATAGACAGGTATACAAACTGACAAATCAATATACTGACCCTGTTAGTCATATCTACAACACAACCATAGGCACACATTGCCTGTACAACAGGAACTAGGCCATTTCTTGCAGCAATATGTAAAGCATTTTCTCCAGTTTCCTGTAAGAAAGACAAGAATTTAAATATACATCAACCTTAACAACAGCTATTGATTTTATAACATTGGTACAAAGCCTTGAATTTACATGGATCAGGGGTATAGTTGACTTAAATGACTCCAGTATTTCACTGACAATGTTTTTAATTGACCTCACAAGGGTAAAAATCCAGGTTGACTCCAGTAGGATTTGAACTTGATATGTAAAAGGATGTGATTAACATACAGCACAGTGTTTTGTCCATAGCTCTACCAATTTTCCCACAGCCATAAGCTTTGTATGTAAATATGTGTGAGTCATTCTATTGAGCTTATCAATAATAAAGAAGACTAAGGCAAGCTGGGAAATTGTTAGCACTTGGGGCAAAATGCTTTGTGGCATTTCATCTGTCTTTACATTCTGAGTTCAAACACTGCTGAGGTTGACTTTGCCTTTCATCCTTTCAGGGGTCAATGAAATAAGTACCAGTTGAATACTGGGGTTGATGTAGTTAACTTTCCCCTCCTCTGAAAATGCTGGCCTTGTGCCGAAATTTGAAACCAGTAATAATGAAGACTATTTTGAAGCAAATATGACTGACTCCAGTATATCACTAACATTTATGTTTAGCAAATTCAAAGAGAGATGAGAGAAAGTTGAATGCAGCATGTGTTTGCATGTGTAGCAGTTGTGGATAACCTGTGGCCCCTTGGGACTTTCTGAATGACATACCTAACAAAAAATTACCTTTACTTTTGTTAGTAGTGCAGCCCACCTGATGATGCACCATGTCTCATGTGGTTTGCCTCTAAAAAAGGCTGCTCATGTTTAGTCTAAGCTATTTCTAGTCAGTAGGCTTGTGTCTATTTTTGTGGTAAGCTAAGTGAAGACAAACTATCACTCTGTCATGTAGACCTAAGTTATTTGAACAAAGACACCCTTTAAGTTAATCTTATTTACCCTTTGGCATTCAGATTACTCTGTCAAATGTAATGCTTATTTATTCACATTTGTGTTAAATTAATCCTGCATTATCTCATATAGCTTCAAGATTATGCAAAGGAGGTTGTTTATTTTTAGAATGACATTGTAAGGTAGGTGTGAGAGGCAAGGTCTGACCAGTTTCAATATAAAAGGAGAATATTTGGGTCTGATGTGGTTGGTTTAAATGCTGAGGGGTTAATTATGTTGCAAAGACTGTATAATGTGTGTGTCTTTGTGTTTGTGCCCTCACCACTACTTGACTGGTGTTGGTTTGTTTACACCTCTGTAACCTAGCAGTTCGGCAAAAGAGATGTCATAAGTACCAAGCTTAAAAATAAAGTACAGGCAATTGATTTGTTTGACTAAAACCTCCAGCATAGCCACAGTCCAATGACTGAAACAAGTAAAAGATACATACACACACACATACAGATATTTAGGACAAATACAAATATAAACAAAACCTCTGTGTGTTTTAAGTAAGCACACGCTTCTATTTATTTCACTGCAGTGCTTTGATTAATTAATAACTCATGTTGCCAATGCATGTACTATTACATAACTAAGGAAGACTAAAATAAGTTCTATTAGAGGTTTGTATAAATTATAAATAGTTCTAAGTTGCTAGTCTTCAAGTGGATAGGAAATGAGTAACTAATCACTGATGAGATGCTAATAGATAATGAAACTAGTAATATTGATCTAATTTTCTATCCACAAAGAGAGGGTGAGAAACTTTGTGGTTTACCCTTGATGTCTACATTTCATTAGCAATGAGTTAACTAAAAATACATTATCATAAATATATTTTACATCCCTCTTTTATTGACTGTTTGTGTCCCTTATATATATATAAGATCGGAAGAGC
>NC_068992.1:49979015-49980012 GCF_001194135.2 Octopus bimaculoides
TATATATATATATATATATATATATGTAGGTATGATTGGAGGCTCTTGATGCATGAAAATTAAACCACACAGGTTTCGGCTCTAATGTTAAACATGTTAAACTCCCACTGTCTCTTGTACGTACAGGCCATATTGTTTATTTATTATCACTGTTTTGAATTAATTATGTATTATCTCGTTTAGAATGACATTGTAGGGTAGGTGTGAGAAGTTGAATCTGGTCAATTAAATACTAAAGGGATTAAAAACAAAAAAACTTTAGATCCATTCACATATGTTTGAAACATGTTTGACCACCAAGAAGGCATGTCCACTGCGGTTTGCCATAGACAAAAATTCTTGCTATAGGTTATATGAGTTAAAAACACCAAATTCAGTTCAGAGCACCAACTCCACGAACTGGTAGATGCATTTCAAGCCTTTTATATTCTCTTCAATATTAGATGCTAAGCAGAGTAACTCTAAACTGACTGGAAGACTTCTTATAAGGAATTAATAAAAACTATTTCTTCCATCAGACTGGAACAAAACATATGGGTGGAACATGAAGAACACAACCCTGCTGGCTGGGCATGCAGGCCAACATTCTCTCCTGATTGAAAAGGGGGACTGGAGCAATGTGAAATGAAGTGTCTTGCTGAAGAACAAAATGCACCACCTGGTCTAGGAATTGAACCTATGATCAAGTGATCGTGAATGCAACACTCTAACTACTAGGCCACATGCCTTCACACAACATACATACATACATACAGACAGACAGACAGGTATATCTTTCTTCTATAATGGATTACCTCATAACATCTGTGTTTGAAAAATTGAACAAGGAAAGCGCTTACAATACAAAAATCTTCATTCTAAAAGTTTTGTGTCATTCTGTTTTTCTAAGATTATTTTTTTAAAATAGATAATAACTTTTAAGAAAATCTTTTAGCAAATATTATGACTGTGCCAAATACTTTTTATGAAAACCTTTAAATGTGTGTGTGTGTGTGTG
>NC_068992.1:49980022-49982522 GCF_001194135.2 Octopus bimaculoides
TGTTATTAATTTAAGTGAATGCAAACTTAATGACTCATGAGACTGGAAAAAAAAAGTGAGTAATTTGATACCATGTCACATTCCTAATTTTAATTAGTATCCATTTAATTGAAAAATATAAACATGCATGATTTCACCAACCTCTGAACACTCAGTTCTTTTTAGTAACTTAACCCTTCCACAAAAGAAAAAAAAATCAAAAACAATACACACAAAAATACATTCAAACTTAAAATTAAAAAAAAAAACTATGAAATCTGTAAAAAATATGGCAGAGATGAATAGAAAAAACAAGAGGTGAGAATTGGTAATGAATAGGTGAACTTACTAAATCTGTAGTATCGAGATCACAGCCCTTATGTATCAAAAGTAGAGCAATTTGGACATGGTGCCGATTACAGGCAAGGTGGAGTGGAGTGCTTCCGTTCTAGGAAAAAAAAAAAAAAAAAAAAGGAAAATGTTAAAAAAATATTAATAATAATAATTTGAAATATTTTGTCAAAATATGAAAGGTAAACATCACCATAATAATCATCATCACCATCATAAGTCAACAAAAGTATTGTTGTTTAGTCATTTGACCTGCTATATACTCTTTTACTTGTTTCAGTCATTTGACTGCGGCCATGCTGGAGCACTGCCTTTAGTCGAGCAAATCGACTCCGGGACTTATTCTTTGTAAGCCTAGTACTTATTCTATCAGTCTCTTTTGCCGAATCGCTAAGTTACGGGGACGTAAACACACCAGCATCGGTTGTCAAGCAATGCTAGGGGAACAAACACAGACACACACACATATATACATATGTGTGATGGGCTTCTTTCAGTTTCCGTCTACCAAATCCACTCACAAGGCTTTGGTCGGCTCGAGGCTATAGTAGAAGACACTTGCCCAAGATGCCACGCAATGGGACTGAACCTGGAACCATGTGGTTGGTAAGCAAGCTACTTACCACATAGCCATTCTTGCACCTATGTTAGAAATAGAAACAAAACTTCCCTCAAATCATATGTTAAAAAAGACAAATTAAATTAAATACATTTTCCTGGGAAAATCATGAAGGTAGAGCTTTCAAGTACCTCTTCCTATCAGAAGCAACAGACATTACACTTTCTGGCTGGATTCTCAAGTGTGACCATCTGAGACTACAGATATTATCCAACCATCTCATTCTTGATCTACTTTTAGATCTCCTGCTGGTTGGCTCGGCTTGAAGAATCTGTCTGGCTATTCTTTCCTGCAACATTCTAATCCCATGTCTGTAGTACAAGAGCTGTGATCTCTAAATTCATAAACTGTTTATTTGAAAATAATAAATTACTGAGGTTAATTTAACTGAACAAGGAGGTTCCACTCCCTGCTTTGTGGCTGAGTGGTTAGGGCTAAGAAGTGAATCACTCAGCTGTAAAGACAATCATAAAACAAAGGGACCACACTTGCCCATTGCAAACACTGCGAAAAGGTAAATTAAATCTAAGTGGATATTAAAAATCTACCTGTATGAAGAAATACCAGAGGAAAAAATATATTTGTAGAGTTAATGAAGAAACATTTACATGATTATATAACTGCAGAAATAACAATGAAATCTCTGTCAAATTACACCCTGCTGTCTTGGAGAGGGGGAAGGACAAAGCAGTCGTAGATATGGCAGGAATGCCTTTGATGATGGAGTTTGTTTAGTCAAGGATGACCTGTAGCTAAACAACAAATATACAGATATTTATATATTTATGAACTCAAGTATGTGCAGCTTTAGGTGTGCTTATATAGACATATGTACAAACATTATTAAGGCTTGTTTTTATGTCAAGTTATACATACTCTTTACTTGTTTCAGTCATTTGACTGTGGCCATGCTGGAGCACCGCCTTTAGTCGAGAAAATCAGCCCCCAGGACTTATTCTTTGTAAGCCTAGTACTTATTCTATCAGTCTCTTTTTGCCGAACCGCTAGGTTACGGGGACGTAAACACACTAGCATTGGTTGTCAAGCGATGGTGGGAGGACAAACACAGACATACACACACATACACATACATATATATGATGGGCTTCTCTCAGTTTCCGTCTACCAAATCCACTCACAAGGCTTTGGTCGGCCCGAGGCTATAGTAGAAGACCCTTGCCCAAGGTGCCACGCAGTGGGACTGAACCCGGAACTATCTGGTTGGTAAGCAAGCTACTTACCACACAGCCACTCCTGCGCCTATAAAAATAATTTAACGTTAAACTGAAGGATTATTCAATACTTTTCAGTAGAGTACAAGTTTATTAAATTTTATAAGGAAAAGGCTGATAGTAACTTTGAAGTTTCAGTTTTCTCAGACTGTACTATACTTGGGTCCTTTGTGGATTCGTATAGATTTTTACAGGTTTTTTTTTTTTTTGAGGAAGTCAGAGGAGAAGTGTGAAATGATAATTAGGTGTGGTGTAGGTAGGACGGGGAAGTAGATGCATAAAGGAAGCACTATATAAAGCCAAAAGCTCCAAGCATTGA
>NC_068992.1:49983950-49985133 GCF_001194135.2 Octopus bimaculoides
ATATAAATATATATGGTATATATATCAACATATATATGTGTGTGTGTGTGTGTGTGTATGTATATATATATATATAATCAAACTTCTATTTATATGAACATAAGTATGAGAATATACATACACACACACACTCTTAGAGAAATATCTATCCACATACATATAGACATATAGTATATGTGTGTGCATGTGTGTGTGTAAAACAAGCAAAAGCACATTATCTTACATCCACCAATTACCCAAAAGTGACTGGGTGGTGTTGGGGGGGGGGGAATAGAAGAAAAACTAGTTTATATTTTTGAATTTTTTCTTTCCTTTTTGGCTTTTGTTCAATAACTAATTATATACAAATACATATATATTTATATATACTCACACACGTGTGCGGATGTGTTTGTATAAGAAAAGAAACACATGTAAAATAATGTTGGTGATGATGATGATGTTGTTACAGGAATGTGTGTGTGTCTGTCTGTGTGGTAAGAAGCTTGCTTCCCAGTCACATGTTTCCGGGTTTAGTCCCACTGTGTGGCATCTTGGGCAAGCGTCTCCTAGTAAAGTGCCAGGCCAACCAAGCCTTTTGAGTAGATTTGGTAGATGATCCAACCATTATGTGGGTTTGAGTGTGTGTCTGTGTTTGTTCTCCACCACTGCTTGACTACCAGTGTTGGTTTGTTTACATCCTTGTAACTTAGTGGTTTGGCATAAGGGACACATAAGAGACCAAATAGAATAAGCATTAGGGTTTAAAATAGGTGCTGGTGTCAATTTGGTTGACTAAAAATTTGAATTTGGGAGATGAACGACAATAAGAATAATAAGATGTGTGTTTTAGAGGTGAAGAGTGCTGAGTAGAGAATTCAGTAGAGGGTTGTTTTAGGAGTGATTGGGGAAGAGAAGGAGAGAGAGAGAAAGAGGAAGTGAGAGGGAGGCAAGGAGACAGTGAGGAAGAGAGGGATGGAGAGAGAGGAGAGAGAGAAAGACGGGGACAAGATAAAGGAAGATATTATCATATGTCGGCCAACGATTGAATTATATTTTGTCAGTTAATCATTTTCTAAACACCTGAACAGCCTTGTATTTTTTGGATGTGATCTAAGGCAGTGCTTCTCAAACTATATGATGTGGTGTACCAGCAGCTTTTTTTTCCAATGTGCTAGGGACCGGTAATATTTCTTAGTAATAT
>NC_068992.1:49985434-49987133 GCF_001194135.2 Octopus bimaculoides
GATGTAGCCATCTGGTTTCACCAGTCCTCAGTCAAATCGTCCAATCCATGCTAGCATGGAAAGCAGACGTTAAACGATGATGATGATGATGATGATGATGATATATATATATATATATATATATTCTTTCTTGCCTTTAACCCTCCAACGCGGAGTATAGGCCACTTATAATTGAATTCCATGTCGCATAATTTCTCGCTTCTGTACTTATACTCTGCTATGAATGTCCCCCTTTCTTAGGCCTACCCCTCTTTCTATATCCATCCGGATTCCACTGTAAAGCACTTTTCGGATAAATATATATATATATATATATAATGAATATAATAAATGTTGACAATTTTCTTTATTTTATATTTATTCTGTAAACAGATAATACAATATTACATAAGCATTTTATTATGATTCTTTCTTTTCTGGAAACTCGCTGTGTACCGGCACCAGTCTGTGGACCACCACTTTGAGTAGCACTGATCTAAGGCATTGGTGAATGTCGCAGCTGTATTAGTCACAGCACCATCGCAGATAATGCAGGGAGTTACATATTAGACATGTGTACGAGTACACAACATCTGAGCTTTGTAAAGCAGCAGATGCAAGTATGGCTGTGAGGGTAAGAAGTTTGCTTTCCAATCATATGATCAGTGTGGTACCTTGGGCTAGTGTTTTCAAAGATAGCCCCTGGTCAAGCAAAGCCTTGTGAATGGCAGTCTATTGAAAGTGTATGTATGTGTGCCTCTATTTGTCTGTCTCTCACTCAATCAATATATATATGTGTGTGTGAAAATGGAAGACAGATGAAGATGATAGACTCATGAATTAAATCTGAAAAACATTGTGTGCTGAAAAGAGATAAATAAAAAGTAAAAGTGATCCCTTACTTTGTCAACTAAACTTGTTTGAGCATCATGCTGTAACAACACTTTGACACATTCAGTGTGACCCCGAGCAGCAGCACAGTGCAGGGCCGTTTCTCCATCCTGTAAAGATAAAAACAGAAGTTTAGAAGAAAGCAATGGTGTTTGTTTGTATTTGTTTATATTCTGATTCCTATTTGCACTATATGATGGCGGATGCTGATAACTTTGTTTTAGAGCCACATCTGAACAAAGTCAGTAAAGCATTGGTCTACCAAAATACAGATTGTAGAACACAAACTTACAAGTACTGAAATGTGGTTGTGTGGTTAGAAGTTTGCTTCCCAACCACATGACAGTGAGTTCAGTCTCATTGTGAGGCACCTTGGGCAAATGTCTTCTGCTATGGCCTCAGATCAACCAAAGCCTTGTGAGTGCATTTGGTAGACAGAAACTGAAGGCATATCATGTGCGCGTGCATGTTCCAAATGAATGTTACTATCATGCAAGCAGTTCCCTTTGTTTCCAATCTTCTGTAAAAACATGTCTAGTTTTCTTGGTTAAGTTTAGGCATAAGATCTGAAGATGACTGGAAATAACACTGATTGAAACACTGTGTTAAAAACACACCAAAAAGGAAAAAAAGATACTCCAAAAGCCTTGTGACATCACACCTTAACTCCAATCATCATTTAATGCCTGTTTTCCATGCTGGCATGGGGGGGTTGGACTATTTGACAGGATCTAATGAGCTGCAGAACTGTGTCAAGCTCAAGTGTTATCTTTGGCATGGTTTCAATAGTTAGATACCTGACCTAACACATCTCAGGTTAAAATATATA
>NC_068992.1:49987941-49990952 GCF_001194135.2 Octopus bimaculoides
TATACGCATATATGTGGAGAGAGGGAGAGAGATAATGATGCAGTTAAACAGAGAAATACACTTGGGTTTGATATATAGAATAAACATACATATATACATGTAAATATACAAGTGGTGGGGTGCTGAAAAGTTCCTTGCTTTGGGTAAAAGAAAATACAGGAGGATCAGTTAATTATGATTTTATTTAACATATTCCCCTCTCAGATTGCAGCGGCCCTTCAGTTTTTCTAAGCCCCCTCTAAAAGAACTCGGAAGGTTGGCCCTCCAACAAGGCCTTTCGTGCTATCCTTAAAGCGAGGAACTTTCCAGCATCCCCTTGTATATAGGGATATATACAGAGAGAGAGAGAGAGAGAGAGAGAAGCAAAAGCTGTAAATAACCAGAGGACGAACATTCATGTATAAGCATATAGATATGTATCTATTTTCAAAACAGATTTACATGGGGAAACAAAAGATACAGAAAACCAAGGGAAGAAGGTATGGTATTTCAGGTCCGACAGCTATTTCTGGAGGCACAGAATTATGTAATAGGTATAAAATTAATACAAACAGCTAAGTGCAATGTGATACCATAAAGGAAAAATTCAATTGTCACCAAGTGTGACTAAGGGTGCTGACACACCCACATTGCTGGAAATAAGAGTTAAAATATTCTTAATGCTGCAGAAAGAGCACAGATATTTGCCCGACAGGGGTACCAAATGCCCCATGCCAACTTGAAAATCCTCATGAGTGTGTATGTGTTTATGTCTCTTTGTCTTGATATTGTATGATAGTGGTAAATGAGTGTCTGTGTATCAAAGAAGCAGGGTTATTCATTTCCAGTGTTCTGTGAGAATGAGTCTGGTCATAGGGGGAAGTATTACCTTACTTGGAAACAGGTAAGGGTGGGTGACAGGAAGGACATCCAGCTTTAGAAAGTTCACCCCAGTAAACATTGTCTGATTCATGTGAGCATGGAAAAATGGATTTTAAATGCTCAAGATGTAGTCACAAGCAGGTACAAACATGGTTCATTTGGTGCCACCACTCATCCGTGATCCACAAAGGATCCAAGATGTAACATCCATGATGGAAGAAGAGAAGGCTGCACCAGCACCTGGATGGTAAGCATTATGGCCTAGCAGACTGGAGCGACATGAAATGAAGTACCTTGTTTATGGACACAAGGACCTTATGATCATAAGTGAAACACTCAGCCACAAGGTTACATGTATCCATAGCAGAGAGAGAGTAAATCAAGTCACAATCCACTCAATCTTTCAGAACTAGACACACCCATCAACCACTTGGCTGTGTGTGATGTCCCTTCTTCCAGGGACAAGAAAGTTTCTTTAAAATGCAAAATAAAAATAAAATCACATTGAAAGAAAATTCTTCAGTGTCACAACAGAAAATTTGGGGGGGGGGGACAAAAATTAAAAATTAAATACATTTTTGTGGAGTGACATAGATAATTTGGGGAAAACAAAATTTGGGTTGTAATTAAGAAATGAAAGTATACTTACATTGTCTCTTAAGTTGATGTCTGTACCAGAATTACATAAGTATTCTGTGATTTGGTTGTGACCATAGCGAGCAGATACATGTAGTGCTGATTCACCAGCCTAGGGTTAAATAAATATGAAGATGTTAAGGAACTTATATATTATATGCATGTATAGTAGCCTGTAATACACCATGGTTTTATTGAGGTTATGGAAACTGACCTTTTGTTAAATACTTAAGGATCAACAGAAATTGTCTCTAAGTGTGCATACACACTATATATATATATGTGGAGGCACAATGGCCCAGTGGTTAGGGCAGCGGGCTCGCGGTCATAGGATTACGGTTTTGAATCCCAGACCAGGCATTGTGAGTGTTTACTGAGCGAAAACACCTAAAGTTCCATGAGGCTCTGGCAGGGGATGGTGGCGAACCCTGCTGTACTCTTTCACCACAACTTTCTCTCACTCTTACTTCCTGTTTCTGTTGTGCCTGTAATTCAAAGGGTCAGCCTTGTCACACGTTGTGTCACACTGAATCTCCCCAAGAACTACATTAAGGGTACACGTGTCTGTGGAGTGCTGAGCCACTTGCATGTTAATTTCACGAGCAGGCTGTTCTGTTGATTGGACCAACTGGAACCCTTGTCGTCAAAACCAATGGAGTGCCACAGTATATATATATATATAAGGGTAATAAAACTAACAATAATAATATCTATATATTCACTTCTGAATATTTACCCCTTACTAGTATATTGACATTGAAGCTGTTCTGATTTTGGCGCAAAACAATTCAGAATGCCATTAGACTTCAATGTGATGTGGTGAAAATATTTTTCAATTGATAATACTTGCTGATGAGGGTAAGGCTTTTCACTAGAACAAGAAATCATGATCCAAGTATATCCAAATACCAAAATACATAGCGTTGGGCTATATAGGTATGTTAAAAATTCTTTAACTTGTTAGCCTAACTACTGTTGATTTTCTGTCATATTTCCTTATTGATTATATGCGTTTTGCTCCATTTATTATTATTCTTTATATCAACTCATGGAATTTCTACCCATTAACCAGGTATAATATCCCAGGTTTTCTGGGTTTTTTGCTACCCTGGTAACTATTAACATATTTGCATTATCAAAGTTTTTCAACCGAGATAATATTAATATATACATAAATTAAAATATATATATATATATAAATATATAGTTTTAGGGAAAAGAACCAAGGTTTATGAACTCATCGATGAAAATCCACTGTCACATATAGAAAAAATTTATAATTAAAAGTACAATAAATAAGTATAATATAATACAAAGTAAATATAATATAATACAAAGTAAATATAATATAATATATAATATAATACAAAGTAAATTTCCCTAATACTATATATTTATATATATTTTATACTGTGAAACTTAATTTAATTCTAATTTTTAATAAATTGATTTTAATTGAGTTTTTACCTCTAATTTTGGATTTTATCCCTAATATTATTATTATTATTATTATT
>NC_068992.1:49991015-49993205 GCF_001194135.2 Octopus bimaculoides
TATATATATATATATATATATATATATATATATATATTCACTATATTCACTGTATACACTTCTGAAATAGCCAAATGAATACAAATAAATGCAACCATACTCTTTTACCTATTTTAGTCTGTTAGCTGTGGCCATGCTGGGGCACCACTGTAGCTTTTTTTTTTTCTAAAGTTTTTTTAAAGCCTACCTTGTTTTGTATGTTCAGGGGCACACCTTCTTCTTTAAGGTAATGAACCACATCTAAATGCCCATGACGAACAGCCCAAAATATTGCACTATCATTGTGCTGAAAATACAAGAAATAGAGATTTTAAGCCCGAAAGTGGATGTGGATGTGTGTGTGCGAGTGCACTTGTATACACATGTGGAAATTAATGGTAAAGAATTTGTTAAAAATATAAAAGAGTGATAAAAAAAGCTGTTAAAAGAAGAACCAATCACAGTCACAAGGGAACACATTCATTGTCACCTTGGTTACTTATGTGTATGGTGTGTGTGTGTGTGTGTGTGTGTGTGCATGCATATATGTTTGTAAAAGTGTGTGTGTGTATATTATATATATCATCATCATCATCATCATCATCGTTTAACGTCCGCTTTCCATGCTAGCATAGGTTGGATGATTTGACTGAGGACTCCAATCTGATCTGGCAGAGTTTCTACAGCTGGATGCCCTTCCTAACGCCAACCACTCTGGGAGTGTAGTGGGTGCTTTTACGTGCCACCGGCACGAAGGCCAGTCAGGCGGTACTAGCAACGGCCATGAAATATATATATATATATATTAAAGTATAGTGTTATAGATTTATTATAGGCAATCTTATTGGTCAGTTTCACACTTGATATTAGATAACAGGCCAGTTATCTAATACATGTGCTCTTCAGAGATGGTTAGGCATGGAAAAAATATTGATGATATATATGACATGATATCCAACATTTTTTACATCTGCTTTTTCCTTGCTAGCATAAGTTTAATGAGATTTGTGTGGTGAGAAAATCAATTGGGTGGCTTTTTATTTTTGTTTTTTATGTGGTTTAGGATATTGGTATGCATAGCAATGACCTTGTTACAGAAAATAAAAAAAACAAACAAAAACACACCCGTCTAGCTTACCTTGTCAAGAACATCGATATTGGCTCCTTTGGAATGGAGATATTTGATCACATCAACATGTCCTCCACTAGCAGCATTGTGAATGGCTGTCTCACCATGCTAAAACGAAAACCACAAAATATAACTGAAGACAAGAACAATGAACATTTGAATAAAACAGCCCAAAACCCAAAATATGATATGCCCTGTGAGTGAAAGTAACCTAATCATGGTAGATTCTGAACTGGAAAAATACCACAATTACACAAAATGCCATACTGTCACACTATTCAGCATTTCATAATTTCATACCAGCAAGTACCCCCAACACTGTTATGTTTTATACATACTCACTACCATAAAATAAAGCTTCCACCCATGCTGCTGCTGCACCACAGGGCAATCACACTGATGCACAACACAGCACCCACACTACTTCAGCACACTGTACCCCCACCACAACATTGCCACAGTGCACAGCATTTAACATGCTCACACTATAGAGTACCCCATGACACAACACAGCACCCTACTCGTTCACACTACACTACATTCCACAGATCTATACTAATATTACAGTATAATAATTAAGAAGGTAGTACTCAATACATAGTGTACAGTTTGTTCATATAGATGCAGGCATGACTGAATGAATGAGTGATTGGGTAAGGCAATATAAAACGAAGCAACAAGCTGCATCCATCATCATCATTTATTGTCTATCTTCCATACTGGCATGGGTTGGATGGGTTGGACAGGAACTGACCAGCTGGAATGTTTTTGTCTCTTTTGGCATGGTTTCTATAGCTGGATGCCCTTCCTAAAGAAGGGCCACAGTACAGAGAATGTTGAGTGCCTTTTATATGGCGCTAGCAGGGTGCTCTTACGTGGTGCCGGCACAAGTGCTTTTCATCTGGTGCCGGCACAAGTGCTTTTCATCTGGTGCCGGCACAAGTGCTTTTCATCTGGTGCCGGCACAAGTGCTTTTCATCTGGTGCCGGCGCAAGTGCTTTTCATCTGGTGCCGGCGCAAGTGCTTTTCATCTGGTGCCGGCGCAAGTGCTTTTCATCTGGTGCCGGCGCAAGTGCTTTTCA
>NC_068992.1:49993709-49995343 GCF_001194135.2 Octopus bimaculoides
AATTCTTTGCAGGTGATTATCTCCAGTCTGACTTCTAATCCAAGGGCTGAAACCAGCATAAAGGAATAGAAATAAGATATTGAAAAAAAACAAAAAAAAACCCCAGAAAGAATGGAAGGGAAGTAGTAGTAGTAGTAGTGGTGGTGGTGGTGGTGGTGGTGATGATAGTAGCAGAATTAGTAACTGTGTTAGTTGTAGTAGTAGTGATGGTGGTAGTAGTAGTAGTAATGATGGTGGTAGACAGTTGTGGTAGTGTGGGTAGTGATGGTGATAATAATGGAGATGGTGGTGATTATAGTAGTAGTAGTAGTAGTAGTAACAGTGGTGTTGGTAGTAGTAGTAGCAGCAGCAGTAGCCGATTAAAAAAAACAAAAAAACAAAAAAAATAAGGGATCATTAAACAAACAGCCGGTTCTTACCCTGTTTGCTGTGTTGACATTTACATTGTTTGCCATACTAAGTAATTCCTTTAAACCAGCCAAGTTACCTTCCTCGGCACTCTGGAATAACGCTGCCATGACCACATTCTCGGCTTTGTCCTAGAATAAACAACAATAAATAACAACAACACATAAACAAAAAGCAGAAACAAGACAAATATAATGTTACAAAAAAAAATACCAGTTAAGGTTTTTTTTATACAAACAATCTACATCAGTGGAATGAATATATATATACATATATATATATACACACACATATATATATATATATAAATACAACTCGTTCAGAAATATTTGCTGTTTACATATAACTGTGTGGTTAAGAAGCTTGCTTTTCAATCACATAGTATGCCACTTTGAGCAAGTGCTTTCTGCTAAAACTCAGCTCTGGGTTGACAAAAGCCTTGTGATTAGATTTCAAAGGAGAAAAGGGGCTGCAGATATACTTCATGAAACAACCTGTAATCTTCATGCTTGCAACATCTGTGGGCATCTTTGCAAGTTGATGGTGGGACTCAAATGTCACATTCCACACAAGCATTATGACTGACAAAGAAAGTGCAAGTTGTCAGATCCTCGTACATCAAAATCGATGGGACAGTCAATCATATATATCTATACATGTATGTATGGGAGAATTTACGAAAAAAACAACAGACGAAGACAGGTGGTGTAAACAAAAAATGGGTGTATTAGTTTAACGCTAGGGAATAGAGAAGGTCTTTGATGTTTTGAGCCTACGCTCTTCAACTGAAAGGAACACAGAAAGAAACAAGGTGAGAAACAAGGAGAAAAAACATATAAATGTAGTGGTCAGCAATCTATTATGGCGAATGCCGGACAGAAGGATCACACAGGAGAGCTAAGAAAAAAGGGAGATGTGCATGTAGGTATATAAGTGTATATGTGTATGTATGGATGAGTGCGTGTCAGGGTCTCCTTATCTTGACAGCATCAAACTGTTGTAAATGAGTGTCACCATTATACAAGTGGTATCGTGGAAGCATGTCTGGGCATGGGGAAATATTATCTTGCTTGGAAACAGATGAAGGTTGGCATCAGGAAGGACATCTGTCTATAGAAAATCTGTTCCAACACATTCTGGTTGAGCCACCACCACCACCACCCTCACAGCCTCAATTTGCTACCCCCCCCCCACCACAATCTAGCAATCAACCCATCCCCCCCACA
>NC_068992.1:49995846-50004396 GCF_001194135.2 Octopus bimaculoides
TGTTTATTAACTTTCAGCTTTCTTTATCAAAAAACAAACAAAAATGTATTGATTGGAATAATTACATGCTGAGTGATGGGAGTGGGTGGGATGGAGTGTTAGTAATGGTGAAAGAAAAGGAGAGGGTTCAGATGTAATGATGGTGGTGGAATGGGTCAAAAAACACTTGTTATCTTTAAATGTAGGAGATACTAAAGAACTGATAACAGTGATTCAAAGATAACAGTCATGATTCACACACACACACAGAGTGCGAGGGTGGTGGCAAAGGTAACTAAGGTTACAGTGTGGGAATTGTACTTGCTGATAAATAAGGGTGGAAAATTTGTCTGGTCCAAACTAATTAATCCAACTCACTCCTAAGATTTTGTATTTGGTTTGCAAGATTTTTCTACATAAACCAGTGTGTTGTGACAGATTTTGTTACATTTTTAGGAGGGTCATAATGTCAATAGCAAAAACATGCACTGGTTCTATTTCACTTCTTTTATTATTATCATTATTAAGGTAGCAAGCTAACAGAATTGTTAGCATCCTGGGCAAATTTTGTCTGTCTTTAAGTTCTGAGTTCAAATCCCATGAAAGTTGACTTTGCTTTCATCCTTTCAGGGTCAATAAATTAAGTACCAGTGAAACACTGGGATCAGTGTAATCAACTAGTATTGAGCAGAATATTTACTGTAGCCCATCTTTTACATCAAGACAAAACATGGACATGATAACACTTCTAATCAGTTAAGATCAGAAGCCATGAGAGCCACTGCCTGGTACTGCATCAGGGCATTTATAATAATTATTATTATTATCATTATCATTATTATTACTATAATTATTATAACATTGTTATGTGATGGCAGGAACTGCAGAGCTCTGAACTAAATTAGTTACCTTGCAGTATATAATTTCATCTCTGCTTCTTGGATTTCACCTTAAATTTGACTTGAGTTAATTGTCCAGTGAGAGAGAGAGAGAGAGAGAGAGAGAGAGAGAAAGACAGAGAGAGAGAGAACGAGAGACAAGCAAAAGGATGGAAGAGAGTAATTGGACAATGTCACCAACCTACCTACCTACTGAAAGTGCGTAGGTTCATATCCCAATGAAAGTAAAATATATATAAAAAAGAAAATCATTAATGTCTGGAAAAGAATCAATTGTTACTGTTAAGTGAGTGGGCAGAAGTGAGATGTTTAGATTCATTTTTATTTTCCAAAACTACGATAATAATAGTGTTTTGAATTGAATAAAACTAGTTGATTTTTGTGTTCTGTGTTTTTTTCTTTTTTCTTTTTTGTTCATTCTAGAATTGAGTTGTTTTATCAATGAAAAACAGTCTGTTACTGGCATCCATATATTTCTTTCAAATGAACTGATGAGATGGGGGGAATAACAGCTAGGTGCAATATGGCACCAATAGTAAGGGAATAGTTACATAAAGATAACGGTAATGGTTCATAAGGAATCACCTGTAATGCGAGGAAGGAAGAATTAATACAGTAAGATGGACACTCAAGTGGAGACCCCTTAGCTGTTGTTACCCTAACCACCAAAGGTCAAGTCTGATCCAGTAGACCAATGGTTCTGGCAATGCTGACCTTCCTATCCTTTTTAGGGTATGATCATATTTGAGTGAGGGCATGTGGCCTACTGGTTAGGGTGTTGTACTCTTGATTGCAAGATCATAGTTTCAGTTCCTAGACTAAGCAGTACATCGTGTTCCTGAGCACTTCATTTCATATTGCTCTGCGATCCCTTTGACTACTGACACACCATGAACATCATCATCATCATCGTTTAACGTCTGCTTTCCATGCTAGCATGGGTTGGACGATTTGACTGAGGATTGGTGAAACCAGGTGGCTACACCAGGCTCCAATCTGATTTGGCAGAGTTTCTACAGCTGGATGCCCTTCCTAACGCCAACCACTCCGAGAGTGTAGTGGGTGCTTTTACGTGTCACCCGCATGAAGGCCAGTCAGGAGGTACTGGCAACGACCATGCTCAAAATGGTGTATTTTACATGCCACCTGCACACACAACACAAACATTTAATCACTATAAACAAGTCGTCTGTGCAGGTTGTTCAGCAAGAAATTGCTGAACTTGGACTTGAGAGACTTCCAATTGTTTTAAAGAAGATGATTATGACATTTTAACAACTGGTTTTACAACTGGATGCCCTTCCTACTACGAACCATTCATTTATTACAACATCATCATCATCGTCATCATTCTTTTAATGTCCACTTTTCTGTGTTTGTATGGGTCAGGCAGAATTTTTTGAGGCAGATTTTCAATGGGTGGGTGCCCTTCCTGTTGCCAACCCTAGTTTGTTTCCATTGAAATTAAATATTTCCCTACAATTAGACATGTTTTCATGAAAGATTGGAATTAATTGGCACTATTTGTATGGTAGTAAAATGCTCATTTACAACTTACATGTGATGTCAAGACGAGGAGGTACAAACATACAAACACACACACACAAGTATGTGTATGTGTGCGTATGTGATGAACTTCTTTCAGTCTCTGTTTATCAAATCCACTCACAAGGTTTTGATTGACCTGGGGCTGTAGTAGAAAATGCCACGGAGTAAGACTGAACCTAAAACCACATGGTTAGGAAGCAAACTTTTTAACTACACAGCCATGCCTGTGCTTCACGCAGGTGTGAAATCATTTTTGATCTTATTTTTCAGGTCAACAAATTCGGAAATAAATTTACGTGACTTGCACAATGAGGTGTACTATAACTTAAACTGATCCCAACTTATTTGACAAACTCCAGAAGGATGAAAAGCATAAAATCAACCTTAATGGTATTTGAATCCCAAGGATAAAACAGACGTTAAACAACATAGCAATGGCAGCTATAGAGAAGAAACTACACCCATGAAACCACAGTACAGCTGTTGTATATGATATTGATTGATATGGTGTATATTTAATATATAATTCACAAAGCTATACCTAATTTGCATATTGATGTTGATACTATTTTTTTCTTACAACTGCTAACTATTTTTTAGTGGTTGTTGAACTAACACTAACATAGCGAATCAAATCAGTTCTTGTGTCAAGCAGGATGTATTTTCTCCATAGCTTACAAGCTGTTTCTTCTCAGATTCACAATGAATTATTAAACTCTGATAATAACTTTAGAGAATTCAAAATGTTACAATAGCAATAAGATTATAATTTGACAGATTAATTAATAACCATCACAGTTACCAGCGCCACCTTTGTCTTTATGCCCTCTTTTACCATGTTGGCATGGACTGAATAAAAACTACATGAGGCAATTTTCCTATGGTTAGTTGCCCTTTCCTGTCACCAAATCCATGAAATTTAGAGTTATTCTACTGGTTTTCATACATTGAGATCAATGAAACCATAGAGTGATAAGGTATATCGTTTACAAGAAATTTAAACATGCATTACCGTTCTTTTTTCTTTTGCTCAAATGGTTACAAGCAGATGATAAACACATGTTCACATGTGATCTAATTTCACAGTGGACTAAATACTTATAGATATTAGTCAAATGTCATCATCATCATCATTTTAAAATCGAGTTTGCCAAGCTTGAGAAAGAGAGAAGATGGTGACAATGTGTCAAGATGTAAACTAAAGGTACAAGGAAGTGAATGTATGTGGATTGGACAGGGTGAGTGAGCAGCGAGTTCATGAGAGTGCAAAGGAAGACAGAAGAGGAAAAGGAGAAGGCAGTAAATATATACGTAATCCAAATATGAAGACTGTTTTCTTATTTGCATTATATTTCACTCTTTGCTAAATCCGCACATTGGTTTTTACAGATGTGACGCCTAGATTTTTTACACCTGAAGAATCTTGATCGTCCATATGTCAACAATTCAAAAGTATAGATAGACTAAAGCTTAAGCTGAGTGCTGTATTTGAAACACCCCATCTTTCTACCCTTGCAGGACCTATATATATATATATGCACGTCTCTGTGTGTGTGTGTGTGTGCCCATATCAGGTCATCCCATAAGTTCTGTCCGATTTTACCTTTTTTCAAAATTGAATGAAATTTAATAGTATTTTAGAATGTCTAATGAAATTAAAAATTATTTTTATGCATTTGCGTACATTTAAACTAATTAAATATTTTATAGAATAATAGAATTAAAATTTCTTTCATTAAAACCCTTTCTAACATGAATATATCCAAAGAGCATTCGAGGCACATAATACTTTATGAGTACAAAAAAGGAAACTCTGCAGCCGAAGCGACTCGAAACATACACTCAGTTTATGGGAAAGAATGCTTGAATGAAAGAACTTGCAGAAGATGGTTTGCAAAATTCAGAAGTGGCCTTTCAATCACCGACGGAATTCCGCCGCTTCTTTCTCTTTGCTCCTAATTGTTCCCGATCGCTCCTGGCAGTTACAATGCCTTGTGGTTTAGTACAAAGTCAGACCTGAGTAAACATATCTATGTTCAAAGACATTCCATTTGTGACCATCTCATTTTCTTTTTCTTTCTAGGCATGGCATATGTCAAAGACTTCATCATCCATTGATTCTCTTTCTATTTTTAATAATGTATGATGTCATTATAAATAGGATTTGTTTGCTATTTCTAGCACAGCCGAGTGACATTCAATGCCTTAGTTAATTCTTACTGCATGAAGAGTCAATGGCTTCGTTAATTCTAATAATAACAAACCTTGTCAAAGAGAAAAAGACACACACACACACACATGCAATCATATGTTTTAAGTTTTATTACTTCCTTTTATTAACTCAATTAGGTTACTGTTTTTTTTTTGGTGACATATTTACAAAAGAATATTTGAACAAAAAAAAAATTAATGACAATAAACTAAAAAAAGAAACTAATAAGTATGTGTGCATGTTGGCTGGGTGGGGAGGTGTTGGCATAAACTTTGCACTATAATTACAGCTAGGGATACAGAGAAGAAACTGTTGTTACATAACCTCATATCATATCATGTGTGTGTGAGTGTTTGTGAGTAGAAGTGTGTGTATGTATGTATGTATGTATGTGTGTGTGGAGGTGCAATGGCCCAGTGGTTAGGGCAGTGGACTCGCAGTCATAGGATCGCGGTTTTGTTTCCCAGACCGGGCATTGTGAGTGTTTATTGAGCAAAAACACCTAAACCTCAACGAGGCTCCAGCAGAGGGGTTGGTGGCGAACCCTGCTGTACTCTTTCACCACAACTTTCTCTCACTCTTACTTTCTGTTTCTGTTGTGCCTGTAATTCAAAGGGTCAGCCTTGCCACACTGTATATCTCCGAGAACTACGTTAAGGGTACACGTGTATGTATGTTGTATGTATATATGTGCGGGAGTGCGTGGTTGTGTTTGCTTGTCTTGACATCACATGGTAGTTGTAAATGATTATCACTTTCATACGAGTAGTGTCATTCATTACCAATATTCTGTGAAAACATGTCTGGCGATGGGGAAATATTACTTTGTTTGGAAACAGATGAGGTTTGGCAACAGGAAGGACATCTGACCATAGAAAATCTACCTCAATAAACTTCTGACCTACACAAGCATTGGAAAGTAGATGTTGCAATGATGATGATAATGTATGTGTATACACACACACACAGCATATATCTACTTATATATACACATGCATACATACATACATACATATATATATATATATATATGTACCATTTCATCTTTCATGTAATTGATTTTGTGCTTTGTTTAGCCTAGGCTGATTCATCACATCACATGATGACGAGAACTGTGTCACACTGTTTTTGATATTCAAGCATAACTTGATAAACAAACAAATAAAATAAACCAAAACAAAAAATACAGCCATTAGTATTTTTGTTTTTAGTAATCAATGACAAAACATTAAACTCGTTAGTTTCAATAGTTTCTGAGATGCCAGATCAGAGACCTCTACACAGTGTTCTTTGCTTCTTAGAGAAGGCTGGTTATACTTTTCTACTCTCGGCACAAGGCCGGAAATTTTAGGGGAGGGGGCCAGTCGATTAGATTGACTCCAGTACGCAACTGGTACTTATTTAATCGACCCCGAAAGGATGAAAGGCAAAGTCGACCTCGGCGGAATTTGAACTCAGAACGTAACGGCAGACGAAATACCGCTAAACATTTGACCCGGCATGCTAACGTTTCTGCCAGCTCGCTGCCTATATGGCTGGTTATACTGTCATTCTTCATTCAAGATTTTCTGATTCACAAGACAAGGGTATACACACACACACACACACACACACACACACGACAGGCTTCTTTCAGTTTCCATCTACCTGATCCATATACAAAACTTTCTTCAGTCTGGCTTTAAGGGGAAAACACTTGATCAAGGTGCTGTGTGGTGGGACTGAACCTAAAATGATATGCTCAGGAATCTTTTATCTTTTACTTGTTTCAGTCATTGGACTGCAGTCATGCTGGAGCATTGCCTTGAATAATTTTTTAGTTGAATGAACTGGCCTTAGTACTTTTTTCCATTTTTAAGCCTGATACTTATTCTATTGATCTGTTCTGCTGAACTGCTAAGTTACTGGGATGTAAACACAGGCTACAGTTGGCCTGAGGCTATGGTAGAAGACACTTGCCCATGGTGTGATGCAGTGGGACTGAACCTGGAACCGTGTGGTTGGGAAGCAAACTTCTTAAGCATACAGTCACACTTGCAACCAGAGAAGCATCAACAAGACCTACAACCACAAGCTTCTTAACTACACAGCTATATCTGCATCTTGGGAGGCATCAAAAACAGCCACAACCGAAACAACAACAACAACAATAGCGATTGCAAGAATGTGCATGAAGGTCAATGTTCCATACTTGACCCTGCTTCAGCAAAATGGGGATAGTGTTGACATTCTTTTTCGATATTGGTTTCAAATTTAGGCACAAGACTTGCAATTTCAGAGGAAGGGATAAATTGATTATATTGACCCTGGTGCTCAACCTTGGTACTTATTTATTTTATCGACCCCAAAAGGATGAAAGGCAAAGTCAACCTCAGTGGAATTTGAACTCAGTATATAAAGACAGATGAAATTCCACTAAGCAATTTGCCTAACATGCTAACGGTTCTGCCAGCTCATTACCTTATTCCTTACTGATATCATAACCGATCACTCCCTACTGTTGAAGATTGCTGGAATTTTTTAAAATCCCTTATTTTACAAAGGGGTGCTGAAAAGTTCTTGGCTTTAAGGGTATCATGAAAGACCTGGTTGGAGACCCAACCTTCTGAGTTCTTTTACAGGGCTTAGAAAAACTGAATGACCACTGCAATAAGTGTGCGATTCTGAGAGGGGAATATGTTGAATAAAATCGTAATTAACTGATCCTCCTGTATTTTCTTTTACCCAAAAGTAGGAACATTTTAGCACTCCCTTGTAAAATGGGCAAAGACTGATAACAAGAAGAGCATCCGGCCATAAAAATCCTGTCTCTAATAATTATTCATTTATTCCATATTAGCATTGAGAAGCAGTTGTTAAATGAACAAACATATGTGGGACAATTAGCTATGTACAGATATGAATATTTGCATATGACCTGTGAGAGCAGTGCACTTAAATGGATGTATTTTTCATGTCCTTCCTCTAAATAACCACTCAGGTGTGAAGCAGGTGTAGCACCTGTGTTTCCCTCCAAAACTCTCTGTGTATGTCATATACTGACACAACATTTGAAGATAGGGCTACCCTACTTTACAACTCTCTGCACATGGGTATGTGTGTGAGTGTATTTATAAATATATGTGTGTGTGTGTGTGTGAGTATATATATATATATATATATATATATATATATATATATATTATTTTGTTTAAAAGAGTTCCAACACTGTCTGTTTTTTATGTTTTATTTATATTCCTGCAGAACCAATGTGGGGTATAGAATATGGAATATACAATATATAATATAATATACAATATATAATATAAAATAAAATAAAATAAAAATGGATGGCACCATGAAATAAAGTATTGAATGTAGATGAAATATTGAGTGTTCAATATAAAGGATCAAATATATAAATATAAGTATATAAAGGCGACTCGAGTTTCAGGGCTATTTCCCTTCGTCATGGCCGGTATGACAGACTTTATATATATATATACACATACACACACAAAGATATTATTATCAATAAATAATAATAATATAAGTGGTTAGCAAGCATAAAAACTAAAAAGGTAAATTTATAAATTTATAATTATAATTACGGGTACCAGATATTTTTAGCAAAGCTGTATAACTTATATGTATACCATTCTGCTTAAATAATGGAACTGCAGATACAACATCTTTACGTATTTCACGTCTGTTTTCATACCTCCACTTCACTCTGTATTTCATATCTTCTCTAGAACAACTATTGCTTAACCATTTTCTTGCACAGTCTCTGATGAAGGGATATATAAAATATCCTGGAAACAGCTGTAAGACCTTCTCTTTATAAATGTTCTGAAATCTTTCACAGCTCTGGAGTTTTTATCTCATTCTGTTAATTTTTTATATATATACGCATGCTAATATATGACCTAC
>NC_068992.1:50004852-50008329 GCF_001194135.2 Octopus bimaculoides
GTTGGTTAGTTTCATTAAGCCACACACATTTTGTGAAATCTCTTCCCAAAGGTAAGTGCCTTTCGACTTTCTAAAAAGGTCCTTTTCTCAAGCTTAACACTTTGAGAAAAAATCTCTCCAAATATATATATATATATATACATAACACACACACATATATATATACAGGGTGATTCAAAAGTCGCCATGCATAAGAACAATTTATTTTTTTTATAAGAAACAGTTTTTTTATTTAACTGTTTCTTATAAAAAAATAAATTTTTCCTATGTATGGTGACTTTTGAATCACCCTGTATGTGTGTGTGTGTGTGTGTGTGTGTGTGTGTGTGTGAGTATGCATATATATGCATGATACATAGATACATATATAGAACAAAGCATGAAAGTGTTACCAAGAATGGCTATGAAATGTGGAGAATGCAGAAGAGAAAGATCTTCATAATCTGGACACAATAGAGGGACCAGTTATCTATTTGACAGCAATATAGGAGATTCAGAAACTAAAGATATGAAGGAAAGGCATATTCCTGGCTGACCAAGAATGATGGCTGAGATACTAAAAATATCTGACAGAGTAGGACATAGCTTAGTCACTTACATAGTTAACCAGATTGTACAGAAAGGTGTCATACTCAATGACTAGCATAGCAAGGTTATAGTCAACTACTACAAGGATAAAAGAGATGCCTTAGATATAAGTAATTACAATGATATCAAATTACCAGACCAAATCATGAAAGTTACAGTAAGAGTTATAGTCCAATTAATTAGGAAGAGTTGCAGTTTTTTTATTTATTTTTCTTCATGTTTGGGAAAAGTACTGCTACAAGTGCAGGAGAAGTATTTAGCTAAAAGTAAGCCATTGTAGTTGGCGATTTGTTGACCTGGAGAAAAACCTTTGATAGGCGCCCTTGCTCTGTGATCAGCTGGTCTCTGAGGAAGCTGGTAGTAGGTGAATTGCTTGTGAGAGCTATGCAGGCGGGCTATGTCAGGGGTATTGTCAGTAAGTTGAGAGTTAGTTAGAAGCATGACAATGGATTTAGTGTACAGATAGGAGCTCACCACTGCTTGATTCTAAGTCCCCACTTATTTGTCATAGTCCTCCAGGCCATTATAGAAGAATTTGTGACTAGATGCGCTTGGAAATTACTATATGCTGATGACCCTGTTCTTGAAGCAGAATTTGTAGTTGAATTATGAGAGAGAAATTCCAGGCTTAGAAGAAAAACCAGGAATACAATAACCTTAAAGTTATCTTAACAAAGACCAAAGTTCTAGTAAGCAAGAGAACAGACAGGACTAAACTCTCTTCTGGTAAAAAAAAGTTCTGCTCAATATGTAAGTGTACCTAGTGCAAGTTATCGACAGTGGAATCGTAGGAAGGTTAACAGAGAAAGATTTTGTATGTAACAGACGCACTGGAACAATAAATACTAAGAATGCCTAGGAAACAAGTCTTCTTGAATGCCCAGGTGGTTCTTAGAGGTAATAGATAGTTTCTGTTGCATAGGTGATCTAATTAACAGTGGAAGAAGCTGTTCTGAAAGTACAGTCGCTAGAATAAGAATAAGATGGAGACAAACCAGAGAGCTATTCCCTCTGTTGGTGGTAAAAGATCTCTCTTTTGGAGTGAAAGGCATATTGTATGAGGTTTGTGTGTGAACAGTAATGCTACAAAGTAGTGAGATGTTAGTCTTGCAAAGCCTAAAATGAATGAAGCTAGTATGCTCTACTGGATGTGTAATGTCAGTATGCATGTGTTGAGAGAATAATTGGGTATAAAAGGAATTGGATAAAACTTGTAAGAGAGATGGATCCAAGAAAAGCTTCACAGAGGAGATGACAAAGGACAAAGGACCATTGGTGATTTGCTGTAGATCTGTTCATCATGGTGAAAGTGAAGTCTTACAAAGCATATATATTTATGTTTATGCACCCACTGGGTCCTTTCCCCCCTCCCCCGCATCCAATCTGTCTCTATCAAATCCTCCACTTTTTCATCCACTAACACCCATCCCAACATCACTCTTCACACTACAGGTCAAATCAGCAGCTGTAATCAACATAAAAACAGACTTTACACATTTTTCATCTCCTTTCGTGCAACTAGTTACCTTTCTTTTAAAATCAATCCCTTTTCTCAACATCATCCCTTCCCACTTCATTTTCCACCAATCACCTGTTTTCCATGCCTCCAGTTATCTTTCCACCAAGCTACATCTTAGGACTTATACCTCATCTGTAACAAGCTCCCACTCACAATAAACACCCCAATGTATCTCTAGCCTCCATATCTGCCACTGTACATATCTCTCTCTCCTGTCCTCTCCCACTCTACATGTAGCCTCCCTATTTTCTGTATTTACTGCTGTTTTCCACCCTTCCTGCACTGTCACCTAACACATCCTCTTTTCTGAGCCACTCCTCTATTTTTACCATCAACCACATCTCTGCCTTCATTCACAACATTTACATCTAGGCAGACCTAAATACACATCAATACCTGTGACTAAAAAAGAAACGTTGTGCTTACAGCAACTAGGTTTTCTAAGTGGTCATCCATCTAAGTACTAACTAAGCTCAATGTAGCTTAGATGAGAACCAGTGAACTTAATATGACATGGTCATTAAACCAAATACAAATATGTACGTAAGTTATTTATGTTTAGGTTAATTATTTATACCTAACATTACATTTAAATAGACGAGAACATTCACTGTAGACACCATAGCTTTAATCATCATTATTAAATGTCTGTCTTCCATGCTAGCACAGGCTGGATAGTTTGATGAGATTCAGTGAGCCGTAAGGCTGGGTTGAGCTCGCTCCCATGTCAGCTTTGGTATGGTTTCTATGGCTGGAGGCAGAGTCAAATGTGCTCCAGGATAGGATGCTATACTGCTGTGCAATAGCTGTCTTTTGTTTGTTTTTACTTGATTCAGTCATTGGACTGTGACATTACTGGGGGCACCACAATGAAGGGTTTAGTCAAGCAAAATCAACCCCATTTGTTTTGTAAGAACTTGTACTTGTTCTGTCAGTCTCTGTTGCTGAATTGCTAAATTATGAGGACATAAACAAACAAGCACTGGTTGTCAAGCAGTGGGAGATACAAACACCAACACACAATAACGAGTGTACTTCAAATATCACCTTCACTCTTTACTATCTTCACTACACACACCAGCACCATCTTGGCCCACCACGACCACCACCAATACTATTACTACAACTACTCCTACCATCTTTACTACTACTGATATAACTGGTTCCACCATCCCATTCTAGTCTTCTACCACTGTCACCACCTTTCCTACTCTAACCTGTACCACTACTAGCCCTATTTCAGTAACCAGCAGGACTACCACCACCACCACCACCACCACCACTACTATTATGACCCCACCTCATCAGGCATCACAACTATCATTACTACAACTACCACAATCAAGTATAGGCTGTAATCCTACCACCAA
>NC_068992.1:50011751-50016452 GCF_001194135.2 Octopus bimaculoides
AGTGTTGGACAAAATTACGGAAACACCTAGCATCACAACATCATAATTTTGAAATATCTATAAAACCGTCAATAGCTTGTTTATTTTTATGTTTTTTTTTTTATTTATTATTAGTGTTGCCTAATATGTTTTGCTAAAATTGCTGTTTCTTTTCAGATATCATCAGAAAAAGGTAATTAAAATTCATTAAAATGACAGATCTATCGGACTTTCAAAGAGGTCAAATTGTTGGTGCTCGTATGGCAGGTGCTAGCGTAACAAAAACAGCCAAAATGTTTGGTGTATCAAGAAGTAGTCTCAAGAGTAATGACAGCCTTTGAGAAAGAGGGAAAACCTTCTTGTCGAAACAAAACTCTAGAAGAAAATCAAAACTTTCAGATAGGGACTGTTGGACTCTTATGCGAATTGTTAGAAAGGATCACAAAAATACAGTTCCCAAAATTACTGCAGAGCTTAACAACCACCTCAAGAACCCAGTTCCCACAAAAACTGTTCGCCGGGAGCTGCACAAAGCCAGATTTCACAGGAGGGCTGCAATCAGAAAACTACTACTTTCAAAAACAAATGTTGCAAAAGTATTTAGAGTGGAGTAAAAATCTACAGAATTGGTCTATAGAGCAGTAGAAGAATGTTATTTTCTCGGATAAGTCATCCTTTACCATATTTCCAACCACCCGCCGAGTATACATATGGAGACAACTAAAACAAGCATTTTACCCAGAGTGCTTTCTTCCAACTGTTAAACATGGAGGAGGATCTGTGATGATCTGGGGGGCTATATCTTGGAAATCCACCAGCCCAATGGTTTCCCTTCATGGCAGAATTAATAGTCAAGACTATTTAAGCATTTTATCTGATCAAATTCATCCTATGGTTGCAGAACTGTTTCCGGATGGAAACGCAATCTTTCAGGATGATAATGCACCAATTCACACAGCTAAATTTGTTACTGAATGGCACAAGGAACATTCTAGTGCCATTGAACATCTTATCTGGCCACCACAGTCCTCAGATCTCAATATCATTGAACATTTATGATGCATTTTAGAAAAACAAGTAAGGAGTCGATATCCTCTACCATCATCACTACAAGAACTGGAGATTGTTTTAGCTGAAGAATGGACAAAAATTCCTTTGGAAACAATTCAAACATTGTACGAGTCCATACCTCGTAGAATTCAAGGTCTATATCATCCAGAGTGTCTTTCCTGTATTTTTTTTCTTCTGTTTCTTAAAAGTGAATGAATGTGATTTGAGGGAGAGTTGGCTGTTATTTCCAGTAGGCTCAGTGACCACATAAAAACCTCTAGTTTTGGCTCTGCTAGGTAGATATATTTATATCTATCTGTCTATCTGCCTGTTTACTGAGCTAGCTATGGGACTGGTTGGTTGGTCAGTAAGTTTAAATCTAGTAAGGAGTGACTTGGTAAAATTACTTAATGATAAAGGAACTGAACAAACATGTAACAAAGGGATTTTTCCTGTTTATGATCAATACAAGAGATCTCAGTTACAAACTGCTGACATAAAATAAACTGTTGACACACAATCTTATTGATTTTCCTTTTGGTCTTTTTCTTCTCCTTTTTTTGAACTTCAACACTCTCGACACTGCAAACACTACATCACAGGCAGAAAACAGTTCAGCCCACAACCGCTACTAACTAACCCGCCATAAAGCCTATGAGACGTGACCCATAATGCAGCACTACTCCTACCTGTGGGAACAGTACTGCTGCTGCTACTACACACCTTGATATCCTACTCGCACTCAAAAGAAAGGCCACTTGACTCATTTACCATGCAGCCACACACTAACACACTCCACCCTCTGTCCAATAAACATGCTGTTCTTTTCTCTCTCTCTCTCTCTCTCTCTCTCTCTCTCTCTTTTGCTTGTTTTCTACTGTTCTTTTGGAGTCGGCTGATGTCATATCATTTCCACTCAGACACTGTTGAGTTACTCATCTCTCTTCCCAAGCTGTGGAGTCGAAACAAAAAAACTTTGACTGACTCCGACTCCTCTACTATTGGCACCTCTGACTCCTCTTTCTGTAATTAAGTGATTGTGGTCTACATGTCTTATAAAGCATACACATACACTTGTATTTTGTGTAGGCCTATATGTTATAACTGGTTTATATCAAAGAATAAAGATATTGTGAGTCGGAGTCTCACAGTTACCCCTTAATTGCTTCCGACTCCGACTTCAGAGCCTTGTCTCCTCCTACCTATATTCCTCCTCTTCCTCTCTCACCTCAGGATCTGTCCTAACTACAATTCCCAATCCTTCTTTTCTCAGAATGACTCCCTCTGGAATCACCTCATGTCTCATGTGTATCCTGAAGCTGCAGATTTCTAACAATTTAAGCAGAACATTAACCACATAAACACATGTCTTTGTGTCTGTATTTATCCCCCATATCACCGCTTGACAACTGGTGTTGGTGTGTTCATGTTTCTGTAACTTAGCAGTTCAGCAAAAGGAGACCAATAAAAAGTAAAGTTTTAAAAAGAAATAAGTCCTGGGGTCAATTTCTTTGATTAAAACCCTTTAAGGCGGTGCTCCAGCATGGCTGCAGTCAAGTGACTGAAACAAGTAAAAGAAGAATAAAAGAAAAATGCTCAACCATTTCGTTACCATATTTTTGTTCAAAGATAACAGCCTTTGTTTCAATTAATTTTGAAAATAATGAAGAGTTTAGTTAAATAATTTTATCAGTATTAAGCTGATGTTTGGAACATAAATTAACAGGAAATTTGGATTGAAGGTTTTAAATTTAGATCTCTTTAAAACAGGAAGCTTGTATCAATGAACCAGCGTGGTCTCATCTTTGGTAGATTAGGATCAAAAGAGTTCAAGCACTTGCATTGTTTAGTCAAAACTCAGAATAATTAATTCATCATTATCATTTTCATATATTGTGCCTAAAACTATATTCTATATATATCATTTTAAGGCGATCTTTCGGTACGATTACCTAAATATCGGCCTTTTCCGTAAATAAAAAGTGTCTTTGGCGATCTTTATCAAAGATCGCCCTTTTCTGTAAAAAGTGTTGGAGAGAAACAGGGAAATGATGTCATAACAGCGAAAGACATACAGAGAGCGCGATTTATTTTGAAGGGTTTAGGGTTAGGGTTAGGTTTACGGTTAGGGTTTGGAGGGTTTGCATTAGGGAATTCTGTCCCTAACCCTAACACTGTAGTGAAGATCGTGCAGGTGTTACGGAAAAGGGTGATCTTTGGTAAAGATCGCCAAAGACATTTTTATGGAAAAGGCTGATATTTAGGTAATCGTACCGAAAGATCGCCCATTTTAAAAAGAGCGTAGGGTCTGGTTTGAAGACGATTTGAACAGTGCAACACAAATTAACTAAGCAAGAGTGACAATGTTTAAGAGGTGTAGAGGGATCTCCCATTGGAAGATTTTCACCCTTTGGCATTCAGATTATTCTGATAAATGCTTATTTATTCACATTGTTTTGAATTAATCATATATTGTCTTTTTGTATTGAGATTTCGATGATGTGCTTGTTTATTTTTAGCATGACATTGTAGGGTAGATGTGATAGGCTGAATATCACATCTACCCTACAATGCTTCTGTCTACCAAATCCACTCACAAGGCTTTGGTCGGCCCGAGGCTATAGTAGAAGACACTTGCCCAAAGTTTCACGCAGTGGGACTGAACCCGGAACCATGTGGTTGGTAAGCAAGCTACTTACCACACAGCCACTCCTATGCTTAAATAATTAATTTTCTTGCACAAAATTCACATGATTAGAGTCATAAATGTTGTGATACTCAAGCCTTTCCCAGTGACATAAATGATGTAAGGAAAAGGGAGCAAAATGAGGCAAAAAATAAAACGGCTTCGAGCAGAGATTGAATCCTGATCTCAGATTCAGCGTGCTGTGATACTATCTGTTGCTCTACCACACTGCTTGTTATGTAAGCAACACAAATTACAATTTACTTGAAAGTTAATGTGAAGGATTATGCATTCGTTATTGTATTTAATAATATGTTACGATTTTCTTTCTTCCTTGTTGTTGTTAGAGTGGTGGTAGTTGTTGCTGTAGTTGTTGTTATCTAGATTAGGTGACACCCCTACTACAACACCTTGCATTGTGAGCAAGGCGGTAGTGGTAGTGGTGGTGGTGGGGGTGGGAATGAATGAAAGGTAGCCCAGTCACTGGTGGGGGCAAGTAGGAGCAAAATTAGTAGTGATGGTGGTAGTGGTGGCGGTGTTTGTAGTTTTCATAGTACAGTTGAAGAAGGTGATGTTGAAGTGTTGGCGGCAGTGGTGGTGGTAGCGGCGTTAGTGTTGTTAGTTAAGAGTGTTGTTGTTGGTGGTGGTGGTGATTACCTCGCTAACAGTGGTCTGGTCTTGCTGGTGTTGGCTGCGTTGTAGATGGTTGCTTGTGTTAGTCAGTAGTGGAGTAGTAGAAAAAGGTGGTGTGTTACTATACCGGAAGGTGTTGGTGGGAGTGGCGGGTGGTGTTGGTAAGACAGGTGTTGGAGGGATGTGTGGGTCATGCCTCATGGACAAAAGGGCAAGTGGACTGAAAAGAAAGAGGGGACGAAGAGAGAGAGAGAGGTTGAGGGGGAAGGAAAATAAAGAAAGTAACTGAAGAAGAGCAATGAAAAATGGAGAGAGAGAGAGAAGTAAAGGAAAGAGAAGACAAACAAACACAC
>NC_068992.1:50016462-50016652 GCF_001194135.2 Octopus bimaculoides
GCAATGAAAAATGGAGAGAGAGAGAGAAGTAAAGGAAAGAGAAGACAAACAAACACACACACACACAAACAAACATAGGAAGTATCTAAACAAAGGCATACATATAAACACACACATACAAAGAAGCATACAGACATAGGCAGGTACCCAAAGACATATATATATATATATATATGTATATATATATATA
>NC_068992.1:50016665-50021801 GCF_001194135.2 Octopus bimaculoides
ATATATATCTTTCACCTGCTTCAGTCATTTGACTGTGGCTGTGCTGGAGCACCGCCTTTAGTCGAGCAAATCGACCCCAGGAATTATTCTTTGTAAGCCTAGTACTTATTCTATCGGTCTCTTTTTGCCAAACCGCTAAGTTCTGGGGACGTAAACACACCAGCATCGGTTGTCAAGCGACGTCGAGGAGGGGACAAACACAGACACACAAACATATACACACACATACATATAGATATACATATATACGACAGGCTTACACACACACACACATATATATACACATACACATATATATACACACATATATATACACACACACACACACATATAAATATATACACATACATACACACATATATAAATATATACACATACATACACACATATATACATATATAGATATATACACATACATACACACACACACTCACAAAGGCAGGTACCCAAACACAAACATATGAAAAGACACGTACATACACAGGCATACAAACGTAAAAACACACACACACACAAAGAGCCACTGAATACAGACATACACTCACACACACACATGAACAAAGAGTGACTGAACTAGACACAGCCATAGCAGCAGCAATGATAATTATGAATGAAGGGCAACAGTTGTTAATGAATCAAACAGGTAGGAGAAGGTGATGACTGCATCATTATTGCTGCTGCTGCTGCTGTAGTTTAACCCCAGGTCAGCTCTGACTGAACTGACCTATGATCAAAGATATTTCATCCATGACAACTCCATTTTATTATTTTCCTATTTCATCAGCTTCGGGAGCATTTTGGCTGCTATTTCTAGCAACCTGACAGACCACATAAAAATTCTCTAGACAGATGTAGTGTTGTTGAAACTGTTAGTTAAAACCTGTCACTCCTGTTAGTTGTATATATATCCTTACGAATAGTGGGGTATAATACCTACCTTTATATGATACAGTGTCTGGGGCGTGGTCCCTATTTTATTGATTAATGGGGAGTTTAAACTATATATAGTTCTAGATATGTAAGCACCATCCTGTTTCATTGTATATCTAAGGTTGCATAGGTAAATGTATCCTTCATTTATTTAAGAGAGAGGAGTATGATTCAAGGGAAGTTTGGCTGCTATTTCTATTGGATCATGTGACATTATAGTGGAAGGCAGATTTGGTTGTGAAGCAGAGCAGGTTTATCAACTGGTTTCTGTGCTCTTGTTGTTTCCGCCATGTGAGTAGATGTCTCACACATGGTGACATAAAAGGGTAAAGTTACCTTCTGGAGTCATGCTGACTCATAAGGGCCGGTTTCCGTGGCGTATAAATTCCCCACCTAGACGGGATGCCAGTCTGTTGTAGGATTATTCATTTTTGCCAGCTGAGTGGACCTGAGTTAAAGTGAAATGAAGTGTTTTGCTCAAGAACACAACATGTCATCTGGTCCAGGAATCGAAACCACAATCTTAGGCTCATGAATCCAACACCCTAACCACTAAGCCATGTGCCTCCACTGGCGACGTAAAGGATATACCATACTTTTATCTAGTAGGCTCTCATCATCATCATCGTTTAACGTCTGTTTTCCATGCTGGCATGGGTTGGGCGGTTTGACTGGGGACTGGCAAGCCAGGAGGCAGCACCAGGCTCCAATCTGATCTGGAAAGGTTTCTACAGCTGGATGCCCTTCCTATGCCAACCACTCCGAGAGTGTAGTGGATGCTTTTTACGTGCCAGCAGCATGGGAGCCAGCTATGTGGCTAAGAAACTTGTTTTGCAACCAAGTTGTTTTGGGTTCAGTCCAACTGCATGGCTCCTTGGGGCAAATGTCTTCTCTAGCCCTGGACTGACCAATGCCGTGTGAGTGAATTTGGTAGATGGAAACTGTGTGGAAGCCGGTCATAAATGTGTGTTTGTCATTGCCACTTCTTGACAACAGGTTCATTCATGTCCCCATAACATAGCAGTTCATCAAAAGAGACCAATAAAATAAGTGCCAGACTTAAAAAAAAACGAGTACTGGGATCAATTTCTTTAACTAAAACCTTTCATGATAGTGCTACAGCATGGTCACTGTCCAATAACTGAAACAATCAAAAGGTAAACAGGGAGAGAGCCAGTGGTCCTTAAGGATCCTCAGAGACTAGTGAGGATGAAGCCGTTAATGTTCTGTAAACACAGTTGCAGGTCTGTATCTGGAGGAAAGACAGGAGTAAGGAGAAGTCCTCGGGTGGGGTGGGGAGGATTGGAATAAGTGTGACTGGTGTAGGGAAAGTGGTGTTGGGTAAGCCAAGGGTGATGAGAGGCGGAGAGACGACTGGGTTGTGGATGTTTGACTGGGAGAGAAATGAGACCAGCCAGCCAGTTAAATTAATAAGTGGCTGAGTATTCCACAAACATGTGTATCTTTAAGATGATTCCCAAGTTGAATCAATGATACAGTGTGATGAGGACAGACCATTGAATTACAAGTACAATTCATCCTTCAATCTTCTACACAGTTTCCATTGAGTCAATTTCACCTCCAAGGCTTGGGTTGAGCCGGGGTTATAACTAAATGACTTGCCCAAGATGTCACACAGTGAGATTGAATCTGAGATCACATAATTGTGGAGTGGCTTTATTAACTACTCTGCGTTCCCTACAATCACTTCCCTTTTATACTTAGCATGTTGTTGGTATTGTGGTTAATGGCGTTGGCTGTTGTGATGATGATGTTGAGTGGTTGAATAAACTTGTTTAAACTAGTTCCAACAGTTGTATAAGTATGGTATGAAAATACGGTACCAAAATAAGCAATAACTATTATAAATCAATGGGGCCCACAATATTAACCCTGCACTCTTTAATCTAGAGAGAAGAAAGGGTTATTCTCATTAACTGATGTAGAGAAGAGAGGACTCTTCTTTACAAGCTCTCTAGTACTGCTGGCACAAGAGAAATACACCTAGCTGTAAAAACCATGCTAAAAACAAAACAAAGCATGCCATATGCAATGACAACCAAGATGAAGGTTCACGCCCCACTCAAAGAGTTAACAATTTGTCAGTAGGCAGGCCATAAACCAAACACCTTGGGTATGTTACATGTACACGTGGTCTGGAAACATTATGAATTACTAGGTTGTACAGTGTAGTAGGGTGGTTAGCTGGCAGTCAGTTGAAGAACTATAGGGTGGATTGTAGCATTCAGAAGGTATTTATATGGGGGTACCCTACTTCATGTTGCTCCAGTTCACTCGGCTGTAGAAATGGGTTGCGATATCACTAGTGTCTTTCCCTTGGATAACATCAGTGGCGTGAAGAAGGGTGGCTGGTATGCATGGGCGACTGCTGACCTTCCATAAACAACCTTGCCTAGACTTGTACATCAGGAGGGAACTTTCTAGATGAAATCCCCATGGTCAGTCACGATCGAAGGAAGTCCTCTTCCAACCTGTGGCAATCTAAATTGTGATGGGTACTGTGCAGTAGAAGTTGGGATAAGTTTTATGGGGCACCATGTAATGTTCCAGGGTCAGTTATATGAAATATGCTACTGAGTGTAGAATAATATAACATCTGGGTACGTGATGTAGGGAACAGCATAGCATTTGGACATGTGTGGAGAGATGTATGGAGCTAGGTGATATATTGTATTAGGTGCAGGGACACGGCCGGTGTATCTTCTGAGGGGTATGCAGGGCGGCAATGCTATGTGGAAGCCAGGGTAACAAATAACAATTGTGTAGGAGTTCAGCATACCAGTTAGGTATATATATTGAATGAAGTATAGGGTGAATGCTGACCGTTGACTGAACACTATTCAATTTTTTTTCTCCGTGTTTTTCTCCTTGTCTCCGTATTCTTTCTGTTGAAGAGCGTAGCTCGAAACGTCAAAGACTTTCCGTATTCCCGAGCGTCATACTAATATATACTTTTGTTATTTACACCACCTGTTCTCGTCTGTTGTTATTATTTGTATATTCTCCCATATATATATATATATATATATATATATATATATATCATGTAAGGTATAGGTTGACACCCATAGTATATATTACGTGAAGTGCAGGGTGAGAGAAATGTTATATATTGTGTGAGGTACAGGGTAGCAGTAGACAGGGTATATATTTTATGGGGTGCAGAGATCAAAGATGTTCTAGCCATGACCACCCCACTGATTTGTTTTCCTAAGAAACAGTATACCCAGTACTACATTATGCAATGCCCTGGTTTTATTGAAGGCAAAATCAGTGGCATTATTGTGGGTGGTGAGATAAGCTATGATGGATGATGGTAGAGCTATTGTTGTTGTTCTTGTTGTTGGTCATAGGTGTATGCTGTTGTTGGTGGTGATGATGATAGTGGCGATAATGTGGTCAGTGGTGTTGATGTTGCTGTTAATGTCGTTAGATGGTGTTGGTTATGTTCAGGTTGATAGTAGTGATGTTGGCTGGGACATGTTATAAACTGAGTGGTGGTAATGTAATTTGGTGGTAGTGGTGGTGGGGAGTTGGATCTAAACTCACCTGAAAGACTGTAGACAAAGTAATGTCCGAAGATGAACCAGTTTTATCCTCTTCATAGGTAAAATCCTCCTCCTCCTCCATGCCAGCCGAAACATAAACAAACACCCTCCAATCCGCGGGTACAGCGTTTTTATACAGGTAACACACACACGCATTCACATAGATACATGTGTGTATATGTGTGCGTGTGATACGAAGGTGTGCAGATACAGGTGTAAACAGATTCCAACGAGAGAAAAAAAAGTAACTTGGATAATTGTTTCAAAGGACAGGGAAAATCTGTCTGTCAGTTGTACATCTGATATTTTCTTTGTTAAAATTTCACTTTTTCTTTCAGCTCAGTGCTACACTCTATCTGTCAGACAAGTAGTAGTAGTAGTGGTAGTAGTGGTGGTCGTGATGGTGGTGGTGGTGGTGGTAGGAGAAATAGGAAAGTGATAAAAAAGATTGGAAGAGGGGAAGGAAGAGAAACAGTCATACTAAGAGTAACAGGTGAGAGAGAGAGAGAGAGAGAGAGAGAGAGAGAGAGAGAGATAGAGGGAGGAAGGGGGAGAATGAGGCAGAGGGAGGGAGAGAGAGAGAGAGAGAGAGAGAGAGGTTAAGGGCAGCAGTTGGGGTGGTTATGGCAGAGAGAGA
>NC_068992.1:50023414-50026630 GCF_001194135.2 Octopus bimaculoides
ATATATATATATATATATATATATATATATATATATATACACATATATATGCATATGTGTGTGTGCCATGTGTGGATCTATCTGTCTATCTATCTACCTATGTATCTATCTATCTATATGTTTATGCAAGTGTATATGTAATGGCTTGAGTGAATAATGGCTAAAACCTGACTTACACACAAACATCCACAAATGCACACACACACACAGAACATACGTGTATGTGTGAGTGTTTAAGCATATAGATTTGTGACAGCTGACAACCAACGATTATATACAGACACACATTTAGAAGAGAATCATGCACACATGTACGCACACACACACACACACACACACACTGTCATACCTCCTCCTCCTCCTCCTTTAATGTGCTTCTAGAAGTGATGTACACCAGTTCACCACCTTATGATGCTATCGTCCCCCCACTACCACACATCCACCACTTTTACTAATACTAGTCCAAGATGTTACTAACACCACCTCATCACAACTTTGTAGTGTTTTCACTACCATGACCAACACCACCACCACCTCCAATACCACCACTCAGAGAGATGTTGCCCTCTCACTACCACCACCACCACCTCCACTATCATAACCAAAGCCACCACCCTCAGATGCTGCTTCACCACCACCACCACCACCACCACCACCTGTCTTAGATGTATGTTACCATCACTTCCACCTCCTTTCCACTACCTACCGACCCACTTAGAATTGTCATCACCACTACCCCTCACACACACCAGTAGCCTACTTAGAATTGTTACTTCTCCTCCTCCTCCAACTCTGCTTGGAATTGTTACTGTCACCATCACCACCACCAACACCACAACTGTCATATAGATTATCTTCTATCTATTTAAATAATAATAATAATAATAACAAAACTTAAGTAACAGACTTAGTGGTTGTTAAGAATAAGTATTGAGGTACTAAATAACAACAACAACAACAACAACAAGCAGGACAAAATCCCCATCGGCACCACCACCACCACCACCATCATTACCATCACCACCAATGACATGATTACCTACACAATACACTAGCATCACCTCATGTCCAACATTATGCAGAATACCACAGCATGCCATCAATGCTACTCAGAATTATGGTGCTCCAGCATGGCCGCAGTCAAATGACTGAAACAAGTAAAAGAGTAAAAGAGAACATACCAACAGCAAACCATCACCACACACATACCATTTCATACTATCGCACCATGCCATATACCATCCACGCTGCATCAAGAAATGCTGATTTCTAATTGTGGAGGGTTTTGTGGAAGGGGTAGAAGACTCAGGAAGACGTGGGATGAAGAGGAGAGAAAGGATCTTCAGATGTTGGGCCCCACAAGGGAGGTGATAAGGGAGACCAAGACTTCTGGTGGTTTGCTATGTTTGAGAAGACATGTCAAGATGAGTAAGATTGTAGCTGTCCTTCATATAGGCATGTCTTCTACATCCCTTTCTTAGCTGAGAGATCCTTGTCTTGTGGGTTTGTGGGTGCTGGTGCCACATTAAAATGCTTGTGCTGGTGCCACATTAAAACGCCTGTGCTGGTGCCACATTAAAACACCTGTGCTGGTGCCACATTAAAACGCCTGTGCTGGTGCCACATTAAAACGCCTGTGCTGGTGCCACATTAAAATGACTGTGCTGGTGTCACATTAAAATGCCTGTGTTGGTGCCACATTAAAATGCCTGTGCTGGTGCCACATAAATGTACCCATGTCAGTGTCACACAAAAAGCACCCAGTACATTCTGTAAAGTGGTTGGCATTAGGAAGGGCATCCAGCCGTAGAAACTTGGAGTGGATTTGGCAGATGGAAACTGAAAGAAGCCTGTCGTATATATACATAATTATATATCTATGAATTATGTACTCATTTGTTTCAAATTTTAGCACAAGGCCAGCAGGTTTGGGAGAAGGGCTGTCAATTAACTTGGCACTAGTGTTCAACTAGTACTTATGTACCTTGTAAAAACGAAAGGCAGAATTTGAACTCAGAACGTCTAGACATAACACCACTACTATTACAACTCATCTCCACTAGATACCACACTGTGACAACACAGTTTTGCAACATTATCCCCCCTCCCCCACCCAATTCATTATATTAGCCACTCCACTCACATTCACTAATAACCTCTCTATTCATTTCATAGTCTGGGTCGCCAGAACTTTCTAATATACTTTCATGTTTGTTTATTTACTTTTTTTTTCCTTTTATTGATTATTGATTCTAAAAAAAAAAAAATCTCAATTAACTCCTGTCTGTTGTCACATCCAGCTGACAAGCTTGAGTCTGTTATGATATACTTGATACACCACATGGTTGTATGTGGTCGTATTGGACTCTACTAGGTTATACATAGCAGTTCTCGCACAAAATAGGACTATGTCTCTTCTATCTTTAGCACACCTCACAGGTGAGATTGGACAGGACTCCATCGGATTATACATAGCAGTCCATGAACAAAATAGGACTGTGTTTATTCCACTGCACTAGGTACATCATCATTTAACGTCCGCTTTCCATGCTAGCATGGGTTGGACGATTTGACTGAGGACTGGCGAACCAGATGGCTACACCAGGCTCCAATCTGATCTGGCAGAGTTTCTATAGCTGGATGCCCTTCTCTAACGCCAACCACTCCGAGAGTGTAGTGGGTGCTTTTTATGTGCCACCGGCAATACCATATTATTGTATGTGGTTGTACAGGACTGTACTGAGTTAAACAGAACATAAAATAGGATTGTGTCTAGTGTACAATCCTATATGTGCTTCATACAATTACAGATCCCATCTGATGCTTTACTAATAATTCCAGCCACCTGATGTGGTTCTGTGATAAGAAGCTTGCCACTGCCTGGCACCTTGGGCAAGTGTCCTCTATTATAGTCTTAGGCCAACCAAAGCCTCACGGTAGATGGAAACTGAAAAAAGGCGGCAAGCTGGTAGGAAAGTTAGCACTCCGGGCAAAATGCTTAACGGTATTTTGTCTGTCGTTACGTTCTGAGTTCAAATTCCGCCGAGGTCGACCTTGCCTTTCATCCTTTTGGGGTCGATAAATTAAGTACCAGTTGCATACTGGGTCGACCTAATCGACTTAATCCCTTTGTCTGTCTTTGTTTGTCCCCTCTATGTTTAGCCCCTTGTGGGCAATAAAGAAATAGGAAACTGAAAGAAGCCTATTGTGTATATG
>NC_068992.1:50027418-50028548 GCF_001194135.2 Octopus bimaculoides
ACAGAACTGTATCTAACAACAACTGGGGTGGGAATATGATATTGAAACAAAAAAAAATTTCACAGAAGAAATGTAAACAAAGAATTCAACAACAAACAACTCTAACCCCCACCCCCTTCCCCGCTGCCACCACCTCCCCACCCCAACCTGCTTAATGCATGAGGTGACAGGGTGGTTGGTGGTGGTGGTGTATTCTAGACTGAAACTACTAACTTAAGATATTCTCAAAGAAAAAGGGAGAGAGGGAGATGAGAAAGAGAGAGAAAGAGAGTGAGTGACAAGACAGATCTCTATAACTGGCAGGTAACATGTTTTGTATGACAGGAAATAGCAAATCTATAATTATGATTAACATATGGTATAATTAGCAGGAAGAAATTATACACTTAGACACACATACACACACACATTATATATAAGCATGTGTAAGTATGTATGGATACATACGTATATACCCACACATATATATATCAATAAATATGTGTGTATATTTATGTGTGTATATGCATGTGTGTATATGCATGTGTGTGTGTGTGTGTATATATATATGCACAAATACATTCACAGAGATGTGTATGTATGCATATATACATATACAACACATATAATCAATGTGTGTGTGTGTGTGTGTGTGTACATATATATGAAAACTAGTGAACTGGTAGAATTGTTAGCTATTGGTTCTATATTTCAGAGATGAGGAATTATGTACATTATTTACATTATTTACAATTGACGGGTATATGCCATAGTGGTTAAGAGCACGGGCTAATAACCCCAAGATTCCGAGTTTGATTCCACAGAGTGACCTGAATAATAATAATAATAATAATAATAATAATAATAATAATAATAATAATAATGCAGATATTGACAAAGCCCTTACCCATCAATGGCTAATGGCCTCTGGCTTGAAATCAGAAACAGAGGGGTTTATCATAGCAGCCCAAGATCAATGCCTACCTACAAAGAACTACCAGGCCAACATATTAAAGAACGCCAGCTCCCCATTATGTCGTATATGCCAACAACAAAATGAGACCATCGATCATGTTGTCTCCATGTGCAGTCTGCTTGCACCTACAGAGTATCTCAACAGGCATGATAGAGCTGCACAATATATTCACTGG
>NC_068992.1:50028941-50029951 GCF_001194135.2 Octopus bimaculoides
CCTATTGTCATTGGTGCTCTGGGAATGACAGCGAAACAGGCTGATTACTACCTAGCTCAGATACCAGGAAACCCCAAAATGGCTGAAGTTCAAAAAATAGTGCTCATGGGAACTGCCCATATCCTACGTAAAATACTGTCTATGTGATCTCAAATTTTAAAACAAACACATAATTTTCTTATGGTTTCTTAAACATTCACTAGAACAAAACTGTACAAATGCAAATATATGGTACCTTAGGCATAACACCTACATGAACTTCTAACTTGTTGTCTCTTGAGGTCTCTGGGTGAGACTTGGATCCAACTTGTACAAATGCAAAACAAAAGTCAAACATAAAATAATAATAATAATAATCCTTTCTGCTATAGACACAGGGCCTAAAATTTGGGGGAGGGAGCAAGTCGATTTCATCAACCCAAGTGTTCAATTGGTACTTGTTTTATTGACTCTGAAAGGATGGAGAGCAAAGTTGACCTCACCAGAATCTGAACTCAGAATGTAATGACAAATGAAATATTGCTAAGCATTTTGCCTGGCGTGCTAATGATTCTGCCAGCTCACTGCCTTAATAATAATAATAATAATAATAATAATAATAATAATGATGATGAATTCATTTATTTGCCAGAAAGGCAAAAGGACAGCGAGCTGGCAGAAACGTTAGCATGCCAAGCGAAATGCTTAGCGGTATTTCGTCTGTCTTTTACGTTCTGAGTTCAAATTCCGCAGAGGTCGACTTTACCTTTCATCCTTTCGGGGTCGATTAAATAAGTACCAGTTACGCACTTAATCCGTTTGTCTGTCTTTGTTTGTCCCTTCTGTGTGTAGCCCCTTGTGGGCAGTAAAGAAATAAGAAAGGTAAAAGGACGAGATGGGGCCAATACAGACAAAGTGTGGTGGGGTTTACATATCAGGAAATGAAAAGAAAAAAAAAGTAAGTATACATGGTATACACTGAAAAAAAAGGGACATGTGTGTAACATACAAAGGTTTAAAAAAAAAAAAAA
>NC_068992.1:50029961-50030722 GCF_001194135.2 Octopus bimaculoides
ATATATACACATAAATATGTATATGTGTGTATGTATCTTTGTGTCTGTGTTTGTCCCCCCACCACTGCTTGACAACTGGTGTTAGGGTGTTTACATCCCTGTAACTTAGCATTTTGGCAAGAAAATCCCGATAGAGTAAGTACCACAGATGCTGTGTCCTTGATGTAAACATTAGGTAGCTTGACATAGTACAGCGTGTAACTAGACTGGACCTTTGAATTACAGCTGCAATTCATCTATCAGGCTTCCCCACAATCTCCATCTATTCAATGTCATTCACAAGGCATGGGCTAACTCAAGGCTTTGGTATAAAAAAACAAAAAAAAAACTTGCTTACAATGACATGCAGTAGGGTTGTCGAGCAGTGTGTGTGTGTGTGTGTGTGTGAGTGGGAGGGTGGGGACAAACACATACACAAACATGATGGGCTTCTTTCAGTTTCGGTCTACCAAATACACTCCCAAGGTTTTAGCTAGCCCGAGGCAATAATAGAAACACTTGCGCCAAGGTGCCATGCAGCGGGACTGAACCCGGAACCATGTAGCTGGGAAACAAACTTCTTACCACACAGCCACACTTGGGATATTATGATAGTTATTATCACTTTGGAAAGGCATGAATGTGACAAATTCTTATTTGTCATACATCTGTACAGAACTGTATCTAACAACAACTGGGGTGGGAATATGATATTGAAACAAAAAAAAATTTCACAGAAGAAATGTAAACAAAGAATTCAACAACAAACAACTCTAACCCCC
>NC_068992.1:50033967-50035276 GCF_001194135.2 Octopus bimaculoides
CAGATAGGGTTACAGGGGACAAGTTTCGAGGCGTGTGTCAGTTATTGAGGGAAACAGACAGAACTGGTAAAGTAGAGGTGTGTGTGTGTGGGGGGGCTGAGAGGCTTTGTTATGTCTGAGTAACTGAACCCCTTAATGACTCAACTTTGAAGGCAAATTGGGAAGGGGAGACGGTGGAAGACAGAAATTGTTTTCTGTTGGTAAACAATAATAACAGCAACAACATCAACAGTATGCTTTACTTGCTTCAGTCAACAGACTGTGCCCATGCTGGAGTATTGCTTTGAATTTTAGTTCAATGAAGCAGCTCCAGTACTTTTTATTTTTAGCCTGGGACTTATTCCTTAGCCAAGCCACTAAGTTATAAAGGACGCACACAAACCAACACCAGTTGTCAAGGAGACAAACACAGACACACATACACACACACAAATATTTATATTAGGTTGTCAAGAAAGTTCTTGCGGAATTTTTAATTTTGGTTTTAAATGATGTATTTTCAAATTAATTTCTGTTAAATTACTTTGACTTTATATATCATTTTAAAGCCCGTTTTTCGCTCTATCTAATCATGTTACTCTTTCTTTTTGAATAATTAGGCCATTTTTTACATTGACCCTAGTGTCTGACTGGTATTTATTTTATCGACCTCAAAGTCAATCACAGTGGAATTTGAACTCAGAACGTAAAGACAGACAAAATGTCACTAAGCATTTTGCCAGGTATGCTAATGATTTTGCCAGCTCACTGCCTTAATAATGACGATAATAATAATAATAATAATAATTCTTTCTACAATAGGCACAAGACCTGAAATTTTAGGGGAGGGTATAAGTTGATTACATCGACCCCAAGCAGATGAAAGGCAAAATTGACCTCAGTGGAATTTGAACTCAGATCATAAAGATGGATGAAATGGCGCTAAGCATTTCGTCTGGCATGATAACAATTCTGCCAGCCCACTGCCTTAATGATGATGATAACAACAACAACAACAACAACAATAATAATAATAATGATAATAATGATAATAATAATGATAATAATAATAATAATGATAATAATAATAATAATAATAATAATAATAATAATAATAATAATAATAACATCCTTAACTGGACACTAAACGAACTATGTAAAATAGACAGGAAAACAAGAAAAATAATGACAGGATATAGGATGCACCACCCAAAATCTGACATAGAAAGGCTATATATACAACGCACAGAAGGTGGCAGGGGTCTTATACAGCTAGAAAACTATTATAAAATAACCACCATAGGACTGCAAAAATACCTACTCCAGAAGC
>NC_068992.1:50036202-50040663 GCF_001194135.2 Octopus bimaculoides
GGAAAAACTTTCAAAATACAAAGACCTGGAAATAGAGATAACTCGAATGTGGAATCTAAAAACAGAAACAATTCCTATCATAGTAGGTGCCTTAGGTATAATAAAAAAATATTCAGACAAATACATAACAAAAACACCAGGACTTACAAATATATATAACATACAGAAAATTGCACTACTGGGTACTGCACACATTCTACGCAAAACACTTTCAATACAGTAAACATAAGAGCACCACAGCAAACCACAGCACATACCCAAGGCGCACAGAGCTGCGCTCGGTAGTGAAGTGAAAGCACGTTATAAAAATAAAACTACTGAATAATGATAATAATAATAATTTGTTCTAATTTTGGTACAAATCTAGTAACTTCAAAGGTATGGGGAAGTTGATTACATCAATCTCTAGTAACTGATGGGTACTGTTTTAACACCTCAAATGATTGAAAAAAAAAAAAAAAAAAAAAAAAAAAAAAAAAAAGGGACAAAGTTGACCATGCAGGATTTGAACTTAGAATGTAATGAGTTGGAAGAAACATCACTAAGTTTTTTGTCTGATGTTTTGAATGATGAATCTACCAAATAATGATAAATAACAATTTCCACCACCATAACCTCAATCATCATCATCCTCATTCACGATCCTCCTCCTCCTCCTCACCATCATCATCATCATCATCATCATGTATCAGTCATTTTAGCCTTGCATCCACAAGCAAGCACTAATTAAAACGAGTTATGAACAAACTGTGGATGGAAAGTAATACAATTAATACAGGAGTGAAAACAACTATGAGAAAGGAAGGGGGGGGGGTGGGGGGAGAAGCACATCAGCTTTCTCTCCCTCCTCCTCCTCCTCCTCCTCCTCTTCCTAGCTTGATGAAATTAATAAATCGTCATGGTTTGTTTATTCTGAACAGTTTGTATAGGTAAATCTTCATTACTGCACATAACACACACACATACACATACACCCGCACGCACACAAGTATGCATACATAGACATATAATCTCGGAGGTTGTTGGGGTTAAGAAATGTAAGTAGGGGTGGGAGTGCTCTGGCATCACACCACAAAAAACGCTGAGATAATACACAGAATTGATTCATTCTATGTCGAAGTTTCAGAATGGAGAACATCAAAACAGTAGTGACATTATACATACATACATAACTCTTGTATGTTTAAACACATATATACATGTGTATGTGTTGATATAAAAATACAAATACACACACACACACGTACACACAAAACCACAGATACATATACAAATAAAACCCTCTCTTGCCCCAGGCCCGCAACTCCTGATGCATCATAATAATGGTGTTATGACAGCCAGTGTTTTTTGATCACTATTAGACCTGCTATGGCTCATCTCTCCCTAGACTTGACCAAACTGATTTATTCCAGAAAGAGAGAGAGAAAGGAAAAAAGAAAAGAGAGAGGGAGAGACTTATTATAGAATTTGTACTTTATCAGACCTGACAGGGTGACAGCAAAGTTGGTCTAAGTAAGTGGCATACCACTTACACATCTTTACTTTGATATATTATTATAGAATAGTATAATCCAAAAAGGTTCTGGTTCAGGAACTTAGTAAGCATCAAGCATGTACACAACTTATATAGATGACAAAAAATGGATAAAGAAAGTTTAATAATTGATGTGTTTAATACACTTCGTCCCATATTGAAATCAATAAAAATTTCAATAAGTTGACATTCACCATATAACTCATGGTTTAACCACGAAAATTGGTAAATATATAAATAAAAATCAAAAATGTAAGGAATGGCAAAGGTAGATAAAGACTACATATGTTTCTGAGTTAAATTTTATGTCTTACATAATTTGTAACAAATACAAAAGCAGTTAAGCTAATCCTCAGGTCCAATTATTTCAAACTGTTCACTGCATCACATGGAGAAAAGTGAATACATATAACACACACACACATGCATACATTTATGTGTGTGTGTTTAGTGAGGGTATATGGCCTAGTGGTTAGAGTGCTGCACTCATGATCACAAAATAGTGGTTTCAATTCCTAGACTGAGTGGTGTATTGTGTTCTTGAGCAAAGCACTTCATCTCACATTGATGGAGGGAATGATTGCTATAAAAGAAATCATCTGTGCAGTTAAGTAAGAAGTTGAGGAACACTCCTTTGTCTTGTACAACAGGAGAATCCATAATATGTATGATCGCAAACAGTCATTTTTAACTCTTTAGCATTCAGATTATCCAATGCAATGCTTACTTATTCACACTGATTTGACTTAATCATGCCTTATCTCATAGCTTGAGATTTTGATCATGTTACTGCTATTAGAATGACACTATAGAGTATGTGTGAGAGGCTGGATCTGATCAGTTTGAACATAAAACAGAATAGATATGGGTAAGATATTTCCAGTTTAAATGCTAAAGGGTTGCACACACATGTAAGTATCTTTTAACACACATGCATGTACACAGTTTCCATATACATATATGCTCTCTCGCATACAGGATGTTGAATACAAAGTGCTGTAGGATGTGAGCTACTGATGATCTTGCATTACAATACTCCATCAATCACCTATTCCCTACTCTCTCCAGTCAGTTCTCTAACCGATATGGGAGAGGAGAGAGAAGGTGAAGGAATAAAAGGTAAGGCTACATTAATAGTTTGAATTTGAAGGATTTACAGAATAAAGGACTCTAGAAAGAACTTACCTGTTTTTCAGTAGATTCTCCTCCTTTGGGGTGGGCACAGACGGTGGACTTTAACAATCGGTTACACAGCAGTATGATCTTGAAGGCTTGCTGAAAAGTTAGAAGATATTTCTTGATTATTAGCAACACCACCACAACCATCACCAATAACAACAGAAATGAAATCTATGACAATACCATAAAGGAAATGAAAATGCTTCAATGCTATTACTTGACCTGTGAGAAGAAAGGAGTCAAGTCTTTCTCTTTCTTTTCTACTATTTCAAAAGGTGAGGGCACATTAGCCAACATGTTCCTTAAAGAACTACTGTTCAACAACAGTCAGAATGGTGATGGTGACAATGTCTTTGTCGATAGGTCTGCCTATTTAATCAGAACTGTCTTAACTTGCTGATGTGTATAGTTGACCAAAAGGTTGATTGCATAAACTGTTTAGGTCTATATATGTACTTATGTTTACTTCAGATGACACACACACACATTTGGTAGACATAAACTGGTATGTCCTTCATTTCCAATCTTCAGTGAAAAATACCTGGTTATGGGGAAATATTACATAAATATTGAAGATAATTAAAAACCAATAAGACATGTGAAAGGCAGACTTTCCCTCAAAGAAACATTGCCTGAAGCAAAAGTCAGGGATTGAACCTACATGGGAGGTAGAAGAGAGGCTGAAAAAACAGGCATCGAACTAGAGAGAAGTAAAAAAGACAGTCCAGAGATGAAAGCAGGAGAGAAAAGTCGTCAATGGTTCATGCTTCATGGGGAGTGAAAGGCTTAACAGAGAAGAAAGACAATGTACACTAATGTTTAGATCAGTTGCTTAGTAATGTTATTAGAATGATTAGAGATGAAACAAATTTATAATGTGTCAATGTAAATATTGAAAAATGAAATTATTTGATCTTTAAAATAGTGGTTCATTGTTTGATAAATTAGAATTATCTTAGACACGTAAAAAGAAGTCTTTAAATAAAGTTTAAGTTCAAACTTACTTTCCACCGTCTTCTTGTAATAAAAGATTTCAAGTTTCCTGTGTTGATAACACAACTCTTGCGCACATCTTCCTCTTGTTTGGCAACAGGCTTTAAAACAAGGAATAAATTTAAAACATTACATATTTTATATTATATTTGTATATATATATATATATATTTATTATCTTCATATGCATACTCACGCATACAGGTATGTATAATACATATTTAAAAATACATATAAATATATATCAATATATAAATATGTGTGTATATATACGTGTGTGTATATGTGGTGTATACAGGTAGTCTGTGTATATATAAATATAAATGTGTGTCTATGGAACACACATGCTGTGCAGTGGCACCACTCCTGTTATTGCACTTGTTGTCCCTAAAAGTCCTCTTTATTGGTAAATGAGGCAGATTGATACCACTCTCCTCAGTTGCAGTTCTTGCTGTGAAGTTGGTTTATCTGGGATATCAAATACAAAATTTCCAGGGGATTCTTGAATACATTTGCATCCACTCCATGTAGATTCTTTGAGTTCTTTAACAAGATACAGAAATTCTGTGACCCTTTGATCCTGAAGATGTTGCAGTACCGATTCTGATGGGAAGGATGTGACCCTCAGTATCTTGCAAGGATAACCACTTTAGTGTTTGATATAGTTCCCAATACTACTGAAGTTTGGTGTTAGCCTTTCAAGGGTCTTCTCGTTTCAGTTTCTTTAAAATGTGTGTGTGTGTGTGTGTGTGTGT
>NC_068992.1:50040673-50042725 GCF_001194135.2 Octopus bimaculoides
ATATATATATATATATATATATATATATATATGATAAACATAATATATGTATTTATTTGCTACTATTAGTTTTCTGTGCTGAGAGCATGCCAAACAGTGTTTTTAACACACCTGATGTCCTAGCACAATTAAATATTTATCTCACACCAGATGGAGAACTAGAGCCCTGGGCTGGCCAATGCATTAAGAATGAATTTGGTAGATGGAAACTATGTAATAGCCCATTGTGTATATAAATACATCTATATATGTGTGAGTGTGTGTGTGTTTGTCCCCCATGTCTTAATAACTGGTGTTGGTTTGTTTATGTGCCATAACTTGCCAGTTCGGCTGAAGAGACCAATAGAATAAGTACAAGGCTTTTAAGTTTTTTCTAAGATAAAAACAAAATACTGGGGTCAATTTTTTTTACTAAATTTTTTAACCCTTAAACATTCAAATTATTCTAGCAAATGTAATGCTTATTTATTTACACTGCTTAGAATTAATCATGCATTATCTTGTAACTTCAAGATTTCGATGATGTGACTGTTTAAATACTAAAGAGTATTATACAATGCCCAGTAAAGCGGAGGTCCAATAACTGAAACAATTAAAAGACGAAGACAAAAGATATGTGGTAGAAGCACAGGTGTACTACGATCATCCATTTCCATTTGAGCTGTAACAGCAAAAAGATTATTTTTAAATTTCACAGTGCTTCAAACATAAGATCCAAACCAAAATGATATCCTTTCTTTTGTAAGAATAATGCTTTTAATTTGCCAGTTTAAAGTTGGCAAGTCTCCCTGGTGTAATGGTACCACAGCTACCAGGTGTAAGGGGGTTATGAGGTTCAATTCATGTAGGTGACTTAGTATAGTGGGTTTGTGCCTGTTGTTTTATAAGATGTATTGTTTATAGCATCATTTGCTCTGGTGCAACTTCATAAGATTATATATATATATTATGGAAACAGAAGTATTTATAACTATGTACACACACACACACACACACAGAGGAAAATATACACACATATACCTGTATGTATATGCATATATACATATATACATACACACACCTATATACATATATATATATATATACACACCTATATACATAATGTATATACATATATACATACATACATATATAGACACATATGTACATATATATATATATACATATATATAGACACAAACATATATATACATACACGTGTGTGTGTGTGTGTGTGTGTGTGTGTATCATATCTTGAAATACTAAAGCGTAAATTTATTCAATAAAATCGCCATTGACTTCAACCAAGGCTTCCAGATGACTTCAGAATCTCTTGCAATTCTCTGGATGGTCTCCTTGTTTAAATCGGTGAACGCTGCCATAATCCTTGCCTTCAGTTCATCTTTGGTGTTACAGGGAGTTTTGTTGGTCTCTCACTCAATCACACCCCACACATAATAATCAAGGGGATTGCAGTCTGGGGAGTTAGGTGGCCAGATGTTAGGGGTGATGTCGTCGCAGAAATTGTCTGACAGCCATGACTGGGTTCTCCTGCTTATGTGGCATGGTGCCAGACATAGGGTCACCCTCTTGACCCGGGGCAGCACGATCTCCTCCAGGCACTTGATGTAGGCCTCTGTGTTGAGTCTGAGGCCATGTGGGAGCACATGTAGGCATATTGATATAAAAACTATATATCAATCCATAACTTAACTGCCACAGCTTTGATATATGCATATATATGTAGTACCTTACCTAAAGTTTATGTAAACCATTAGAGAAAAGTGTACATGTGTTATGCACTTGTCTATGTACTGTACACACACACACACATACATACATACATACTTACACTTGATTTACAAAAAGGTTCAGTGAGATTCGGAGAAGCTCCAACACGATTTCCCTGGTTTCTGCTTCATTTTAAATACATTTATCATCAGAAGCCATCCAGGTCCCCCTTGTGTTTGAAGGTACTGTACATACATACATACATACAACACTGATGAGGCTGATGTAGAGGAAGCTCAATTTAGATCCCTACATTTTGATTGGATACTTTGGTAATGTGAG
>NC_068992.1:50042846-50049469 GCF_001194135.2 Octopus bimaculoides
CAATACAAAATTGTTGAAAGTGTGATTCAGGAAAGAAGGTAAGTAGGTTTGGGTAGGTTTGGAAGAAGGATTGTATATAGAGAATCAGGGGAATTTGAAAACAATAATGCACATGGAAATGAAGTGAATATATATATATATATATATATACACACACACATATAAATGTATACAAGCATATATACATATATATACATGTATATATACATATACATACATACATGTATATATACATATATATACATATACAAGGAGGTACCCACAAGTTACCAAAAATGTTTTCTGTGGGGCAAGCCAGTTGTAGTTCAGACTTCTGCTGCTAGAAACCACTTGATGCAACCCTCAGGCATCATTTTGTACTCAAAGTGATTGCTGCTGTTATATAGGCAGACTTACAGAAACTGCTATATGCCTTAAATGTCTTAGAAACTGCTACATGCCTTAAATGTCTTAAGGGTCTGGAACAATTGCTTGAGCAAAGTCTGATTCCATAACCCTAGAATTGGTGCAATTAATGCCAATCATCTAGCCATGAAGACATGGTGACATCTATTTACATCTGCTCATTAAACAGATTTCTGTGGCTTGCCTAAATAGACAATGATGGAGGCGGGGCTTGTGTAGAAAGGCATAATAATTGTGGAGGTGTGTTCTGCATAGGCAGTAATGCAATAACTGTGGGATGTGGCCTACATTAACAGACACAACACAATAACTGTGAAGGTGTGGCCTGCCTAGAGGGAGATTGTATGATAGCTGTGGAGGTGTGGTCTGCATTGACAGTTGTTGGCACTCCGTCGCTTACGACGTCAAGGGTTCCAGTTGATCTGATCAACGGAACAGCCTGCTCGTGAAATTAACGTGCAAGTGGCTGAGCACTCCACAGACACGTGTACCCTTAATGTAGTTCTCGGGGATATTCAGCGTGACAAGGCTGACCCTTTGAATTACAGGTACAACAGAAACAGGAAGTAAGCGTGAGAGAAAGTTGTGGTGAAAGAGTACAGCAGGGTTTGCCACCATCCCCTGCCGGAGCCACGTGGAGCTTTAGGTGTTTTCGCTCAATAAACACTCACAACGCCCGGTCTGGGAATCGAAACCGTGATCCTTTGACCGCGAGTCCGCTGCATAAACCACTGGGCCATTGTGCCTCCACGACAGACACAGCACATTAACTGTGAAAGTGTGGCCTACATTGAGAGACACAGTGCAATAGCAGTGAAGGTGTGGTCTGCATTGACAGACACAGCCATAATAATTGTGGAAGCGTGGCCTGCATTGACAAACAATAGTTGTAGTAATGTGACTGATGAAGGAGCATCTGCATGGTCACATGATCTGTCACTCATAGCAACCAAACCTTCCAAACCACACCCTATCATCTGAAACAGAATGATACTGTGGAAAATGTAGTCCTTCATATGCAATATCTAAAGAAAAAAAATATGATGAGGCGGTCACAGTTGGTATGCCTTTAGTCATATGTCTTTGTGATGAAGCTGTAAGTCAGACTTAATCAAGAAGACTTATTAAGCAACAACAAATTAATTTTATCAGCATTTGAAAGCACTACAAACAATCTTAAATCACAAAGCAAGGTTATCTGCTGGATTGGCTAAAACAGTAACTATATTAATTTAGGGAAATAAATACAAGTAAGACAACGTTGAAAATATAAACAAAGAACCAAGATGCCTGAGACAGATTTAGGGAATAAGGAATTAGAGGATGTCAGGGTTTTGAATTGTTGCCATTCCACAGAACATATGCTATGTAAATGAAATAAACTAGATTTGGTTAAGAATAAAAAAAAACAAAACACATTGGTTTACTCAAGAACAACAACATCAACAATCGAAAAGGAACAACTGACAATGTCTTGAAACAATCTCATCGTCTTTATAGTTGTCATCATGGCTGTTGTAGTAGTAGTAGTAATAATAATAATGTTAATAGTAATAATTAGTGGTAGTAATAGCAACAGCAATAGCCAAATATTCTTTTACATTTGTAATAGTCTGCATGGTAAAAAAAATTACAGTATATATGTGCGTATACCCTCCAATCTTTTTCTTTTTCACACCAAACTCTTAACATAATTATATTATATACCATCTGAAAAATATCCGTTGAAAATTTTACTAAAAAATACTCGTTTTCTGAAAGTTATGAGGAAACAAAATCAAGTGGGGGCACACTTGTGTAGGTATGCCAAATACAGGTCTATTAATCCTGCTTGTTTTATCGACCAAACCTGCTGCTTATCCCATATGAATTTGTGAACTCTTTATATTCACATATATGGGTATGAGCATGGCTGTGTGGTAAAAAGTTTGCTTCCCAACCACATGGTTCTAGGTTCAATCTCACTGCATGGTACCGTGGGCTGACCAAAGCCTTGTGAGCAGATTTGGTAAACGGAAACTGAAAGAAGCCCATTGTGTGTATAAATTTGTGCATGTGTGCGTGTGAGAGAGAGAGAGTGTGTTTGTCCTGCATCACAACCAGTGTTGGCGTGTTTATGTCCTCGTAACTGAGTAGTTCAGCAAAAGCGACTGATAGATTAAGTACTAGGCTTAAGAAAAAAAAACTACTGGGGTTGATTCACTCGACTAGAAATTCTTCAGGGCAGTGCTCCAGCATGGCCACAGTCTAATGACTGAAACAAATAAAAGATAAGCTATACAATTTTCTGTGAGAGCCATGTAGCACACCTACCAACTATTAATATTTGGAGTGGAATGGAGGTTAGAATCTGTGATGTGTGTGTGTGTGTGTGTGTGTGTGTGTGTGTGTGTGTGTGTGTGTGTGTAGCTGAGAAAGCATATGATAAAACAAAGAATGAGGATTTCATGCATCTCTCTCTCTGCTCTCTTTCTCTCTCCTCATATGAAAAATTCATAGGCTGACAATGAAGAACTGATGCTAAAGCTGTGAAATCTTGCATGCATTAGACACTTGACTTGTTTATAGAAGACTCCAAAAATAACCGGTAACGACTTCTCTTGAAAATGAACAAGATTTGGCATTGTGGTGTTATGAAGTACTGCAGAAAAAGGGTTTAACATTCATGCTGACCTGGTTGCTACATTAGGAAATGACACACAGCTTTATCAACAGTGCAAAAGAGGGCAGCTAAATTTAGTAGGGGAATGGAGAGTTTTGGAGGTGACCAAAGGTCTGAATGTTCTGCAACTGACACTACTGAGGAAAACATTGATTCTGTTCACCACATGGTGATGGATGACAGGTGGCCCCAGAAAAACTGACAAAAGGCGTCTTGCTTCATCAGGATAATACTCCAGCATACAAATCCTTGCTTTCAATGACTGCTGTACATGACTGTGGCTTTGAACTGGTTGATCACTCCCCCTATTCTATTTTTGGCCCCATCTGATCATCTGTTTCCCAACATGACAAAAACACTTGGCTAGGAACCAGTATTGCAGTGATGATGACGTCATGTCTGCTGTTGCTGACTTTTTTGACCAACAGGAAGAAAGCTCCTTCACCAATGGGATCCAAGAACTGCAACACCGATGGAAGATATGTGTGGACTGAAAGGAGGAGTATGTTGAAAAATAAATCTCATTTGGCCACATTCCATGAGAGTGTCTTGGTTAGCCTATGAACTTTTCAACTGACCCTTGTATAACTATGTCTATCCATCTACACACACACACGTCAAGGGGAGAGAAAAAGAGAAATGGACTAATTCATAGCAAGCAAACCAATAAAGATTAGAAGAGATAGTGAAGATAAACATGAGAAAGAGCTTCAACTGTCTTAGAATAACCAATAAAAGTTAGATTCTCAACATAATGTCAGAAAGATAATGAAGCAAACAAGAAATGGTCTGTGCCAACAATAATTAGTTCAGAGGAGAGCTTTCAGAAAGATTCTCCACAAACATTCCTATAGGAGGGTTAATTCTGTTAGTAGGTGGATCAATATATGATTAGGTCAATATATAAATCAACCAATCAGTAAAATTAATCTATACACAATTAGTTCTTTGTATAGATTAGTTGATCTGTGATTGAGTTTTGGTTTGTTTTGTTTTTGTCTCCTTTTTCCATGCTTCCATGGGTTGGACAAAAGTTCATGATGTGGTATTCTACAGCTGGATGCACTTCTTGGTGCTAATTCTGATGGGTTTCCAAGTAAGGTCCTTATTCCACAGGTCTTCACGTATTTTCACTGAGCTGCTGGACATGTTGGTTATGCAGAACAAATGATATTACCTTAGTCCAAGCAAGACAGAGACAATTGCACACACACACACACACACTATAGGCTTCTGTACAGTTTTTATTTTCCAAATTTCGCTGTGCAGCACCAAGCGTTTCTTACTATAGCCTTGGGTTGACTAAGACCATGGAAAACAAAAAAAACTTTTGACCAAAGTGGCATATAATCCCATTGCATGCCAGCTTCTCAAGTACAGGGCTATAGCTGCTCCTACAACAAGAGGCAATGAAAATAAAAGACATATTTGAGATATTAGGGAATATCTGTATTTTCCTCCTATCTGATAAGTTTGTTGAAACTATAAAAATATATCTAGAGAATTCTGAAAAATAATTGAAAAATAATTAGAAATTGAAAAGACAAAGAAAAAAAAGAGCAAAACAACTTTAAATTTGGATGAAAGGAAAAATAAAAAAAAATATTGAATATCCCAGCATGGCCACCACCAATTAGCTACAACCAGTAAAAGCGTGTAAAAGAAATATTTTCTTCATTCTTTTCTCTCAAAGCATGAAGCGACCATTCTATTATCTACAGGAGTAAAATAAGAACAAAGTGTAGGTGAATGAGTTAACATCAGAATATTAATTATAGTTAAGGTGCCAAAACAAAGCGGTGTCCATAGTTGCTTGACCAGCAAGAAACAGCAGCCAGAACTTCTTTCAACTTAGAAAACAGAAATTCACATCAGCTAATTTTGTCTTAAAATTGCAATACAAGAAAAACGGTCGACACAGATGGAGTATCTTCAGTTATAGGTCTGCTCTGTCAGAGAATACTTGAAGTTGAACAACAACTGGCATTTACATTGCTCATGGAATTGGTTAATTAAAGTAAACCTCAATGAGCCATACTCAGAGTATAGGAAGACATTGCTAAATTCTCTACAAGAGTGGGCACTAAACTTTTAATATGAAAGGGCCAAGTTAAGGAGCCAAACTTGAAGAAGGTCCTGTTTCCATTTTTCAAATTGATCTGTCAGTTTTATTAGTTTGGATGAAAAAGATGGAAGATATTTATAATATTTGTCAATAATAGCAGCTTCTAGCGGAAATTTTTAAATAAAAAAATTTAACTTTGAAGAATATAAGTGTAAATTTTTACACAAGGGCTGTAGATTTGGAATCACTAGTGGAAAACTTTTAACCTGGCATTGTACCATTTCTGTAAAATTACTGTCAGAAATGCATAAATCACAATTGTTTCAATCAATTGCTTACAATAATTGTGGAAGAAATTTAACCTTTTTGAGACCATATTTTTAACAAGAATACATTCTGCTTTGAAGAAATTCAACCCTTTTGTGATGGTATAACTTATGAAAATATATTCTGTATCTGTGCTTTCTTCAAGCCACTGCAACTGAGATGCATTTGACCATGTTACACCAAGAATCTGTTTCTTATTTCTTTACTGCCCACAAGGGGCTACACACAGAGGGGACAAACAAGGACAGACAAACGAATTAAGTCGATTATATCGACCCCAGTGCGTAACTGGTACTTATTTAATCGACCCTGAAAGGATGAAAGGCAAAGTTGACCTCGGCGGAATTTGAACTCAGAATGTAGTGGCAGACGAAATACCGCTAAGCATTTCGCCCAGTGTGCTAACGATTCTGCCAGCTCGCCACCAGCTCTCTGTTTATTCTTAGCTTTTGTAGATTCTCAATTCAATGTTGTGTGCATCTGTGAATACTATCAACATAGTTGGGTGGTCTTTGCCCTTTTATTAAGATGTAAAAGTCTCCAAATTATAACATATGATGCCCAGTACAATAGCATTGGTTAGGCAAGTCTACTCCACATTGAGCAACAGTAGTAGACATGGGTAGAATGGGCTCATAAATCCCTTAGGTCTTGTGCTCATGAGATGTCTGGTATATATACCATCAAAGCGATCTTGAAGCTTTTTCTTAGTCTAGGTTTCAGTTCTGTAGAAAGGAACTCCAGCCTTGCTGCTTGACTACCAAATGCTGTGAAGCTTCCTACAGGCATTCCAAAGCTTTAATCTTTGAATTTTAAATTTATAATGTAATAAAAATTATGGGATGTTTAATGAAATAACTAACTTAACACAAGATAAACTTTTTTACACATTGAAATCTCATATAAGATATAATTATTATATCTTATAATAATATCTGTCATATAAAAAATAGTGTGTGTGTGTGTGAGTGTATACATATATGTGAAGGCACATGGCTCAGTGGTTAGAGTGTTGGGCTCACAATCATGAGGTAGTGAGATCAATTCCCAGACTGGGCTGTGTGTTGTGTTTTTGAGCAAGACACTTTATTTCATGTTGCTCCAATTAACTCAGCTGTAGAAATGATATATATATATATATATATATATATATATATATATATA
>NC_068992.1:50050034-50051216 GCF_001194135.2 Octopus bimaculoides
AAAAAAAGACAGAAAATGAAGAATAAAACACAACAAACAGAAAAGTAAGAAAGAACACAAGAGGCAGTCCCAGAGTTGTCGAATACGTGAGTCTGGTAGGTTTATTCCCAGTACAACACATTGTAAAGAAGACGCTTGTCTTCATTGTTTAGAATCAGTGTACAACATTGAGCATACATTATACAAAGAAACGAAGGGAGAGAGAGAGAGAGAAAGAAAGAGAGAGAGAGAGAGAGAGAAAGAGAGAAAGAGAGAGAGAGAGAGAGAGAGAGAAAGAGAGAGACAACAGATTGTAGAAGCATGCACAGTTTAACTTAAAATCTAAAGGTTCTTAGTTCAATTGCTACATGCAACACTAACAATAGCAACAACAGATAATAAATACAAAATAATAATGATAATAATAACAACAACAATATAATAATAATAATAATAACGATAATAATAATTAATTTGTTTACTGTTTCCAATCTACAAGGTTTTTTTGTGTATATATTTTCTCTTTGTTTATGACATGTGAAACAAGACTAACAGATGTAATTTATATGTTTTTTTTCATATTTGTTCTCAATGAAATCTTTAAAAATAAAACAAAAATTAAATAAAAATTATTGTATTTGATTTTTTTGCCCGTAATTTGTAAGTTTTGTTGCGGAAATGGGTAGGTGGGTTGGGGAATAGGGAGGGGAGGAGATGAAAACCAAGGCAAAGTAAATTCAGGGAGAATTAGGCATTGTCTAATAGGGCGGAGAGAATTTATTGATTAAGAACTTTTGACCATGAGTTGTGACATCACTGGTGCCAAGTTGTATTGGCCTTTCCCTTGGACAACACCTGTGGTGTGGAGAGGGGAGGGCGGTATGCATGGGCAACTGTTGGTCTTCCATAAAACAACTATGCCTGGACTTGTGCCTGGGAGGGTAACTTTCTAGGTGCAATCCCATGGTCATTCATGTCCGAAGGGGATCCTCACAGATATATATATATATGTGAGTAAAAATAAATACAAAAAAAGGGGTTTTGTATGATTGTGTATAGAGGAATATATTATTTTGTTTAAAAGAGTTCCAACTCTGTCTGTTTTTTATGTTCTATTTATATTCTTGTAAAATTAATGTGGGATATAGAATATGGAATATACAATATATAATATAAAAATGGATGGTACAATGAAATAAAGTA
>NC_068992.1:50051713-50052641 GCF_001194135.2 Octopus bimaculoides
CAGTTTGAACACAAAACAGGTATACTATCTAGGCCAGATATAGTTAGTTTAAATACTAAAAGGCTAAATGTAAAATTGTGATACATAGAAAACGGCCCCCCATCCCAAAAAATCCATTACAATATTTAAAAGTTCTAGACACATCCATTATAATTGTTATTGAAATTTTGTCTGTCTACAATGTTTTAAGGTTGGGGTAAAAAAAAAAAAAAAAAGCCACACAATTGATATTCTTGTAGGTTTTTAAACTAATCAGAAAAGTTTGTTTCATTTAATTCAACACAAAACAAAACTAACTTATGCAAACATAAATCACAAAATTTTGAAGAAATGAAAGAACTTCTTTGCGATCAATCAGCCTGACCTGATCTATGTAGGAAACAAATATTCTGCAGTTAATTATTCCTTACCATTTTCAGAAGAGGAATCATATAAAGTCTATGAGAGGACTATTAGAAGATCATTTGATTAGTTCCAAGAACAAGAAAGACAGAATGTTTTCATTAATGAATTCTTGCCCAGAAAATTTGCTACAGACAGTGATAATGACAAACATTAATAAATTCTGGCAAGAATACCATTATGAATTACTGGCCAAGCAGAACTGACAAAAAGCAGCAATAACATGTATACACACATATATAAATGCAGACACACGCACACACATACACTGTGTGATTAAGAAGTTTGCATTGCAATTGTGTGGCGTTGGATAAAATTCTGTTAGACAACATCTGTTGCCTTATACTGTAGCTATAAGCTAAACAATGCCTGATGAGAGAAACTGCCAGACAGAAACTGTGTGGAGGCCCATCATGTGTGTATACACACACACAAGTTTTGTGGTACAAGCAGGATAAAAGGAACTTAGGAAATGAATATATGTGTGTGTATTATATATATATATATATATATATATATATATATA
>NC_068992.1:50052741-50054323 GCF_001194135.2 Octopus bimaculoides
CATTTTATATTTTTAATTTTGTGCATGCTCATTATTTGCTCTTGATTTTGTTGACTACACAGTATAGTAGAATGAGTTGGGCACCGTCTGAGAAAAACAGCATCATGATGCAATTCACTCAACCAGAAATTTGGAAACAACATACCGTACTGCTTGGCATTCGCATTGGAATTTCCAGTACGTACAGATGGTGAACACACTGAACAAAAATTGGCTTGCTGTGTCCTCAAAACATGTACTAAGAGTGATAAAAATCAAACATCCAGTCAACATCATGGTGTTTGGAGTGATGGCATGGCAACATTATGTCTCCATTCATCTTCCCACATGGCCTCAGACTCAACACAGAGGCCTACATCAAGTGCCTGGAGGAGGTAGTGCCGCTCAGGGTCAAGAGAATGGTTACTGGAAAACCCAGTCGTGGCTGTCTCAAACAGTTTCTGCAACCAAATCACCCCTCACATTTGGCCACCTTACTCCCCAGACTGCAACCCACTTGATTATTATATGTGGGGTGCAATTGAGTGAGAGAACAAAAAAACTCCCTGTAACACCAAAGATGAACTGAAGGCAAGGATTATGGCAGCATTCACCAACTTTAACAAGGAGACCATCCAGAAGAGTTGCAGGGGATTCCAATGGCGTCTGGAGGCCGTGGTTGAAGCCAATGGCGATTTTATTGAATAAATTTATTTTTTTATATTTCAAGATATTTTTATGTAATTTTGGTAAATATATCTGTTAAAATGAGATGCAAGTGTTATTTTCATTTTTGCATAATTTAGACGACAATATATGTACTACACTCTGTGTGTATATGTATATATACATACATACATATATGTACACATATCAAAATAGTTTAGATATGATCTGTTAGATTTGCAGCAGAGCACATATGAGTCAGTTTAATTATTTGTTTATTTTCCAAAATATAAGCTACACCGTCATCTACTGAATAAAGACAGTGGATAAACATAGATTTTTCCACATTAGAATTCTAATTAACAGAACCAATTAAGAAACCATTTGCTGATTAACAACATCACTGATGTCTAACACTTAGATTTGTTTCATTTTATTTTGCATTTAACTCTTCTTCTTCCAGGAAAATCCTCATTTGATCTAAATCTTAACTATTTAGTTGAACAGCTTCACTACAAAGATGTTGTGAATGTATGAATGGATGTATTTGTCACATGATCCTTGAGCAGTTTAATGATTGGTTCTTGAGATTATGGTCAGGTTTGTATCTATTTAAAAAGTGTTCACAACATCTATGAAGTAAACAGTTCCCTTGGAAAATGCTTCTGGCAAAACAAAAAATACCAAAAACAAATAAAATCTTTGGTAGACCTGTTAAATTTCACAACTTGAAATATAAGTACACACTACTACCTTCATATAGAATACTCTCTTCATTATTAAAAGCAACAAACTACAGCATGTATGTATAGAGAGAGAGAGAGAGAGAGAGAAAGAGAGAGAGAGAGAAAGAGAGAGAGAGAGAAAGAGAGAGAGAGATGATAATATATATGTGTATGTATATGTGTGTGTGTTTGTGTGTATAAATATGTATACA
>NC_068992.1:50054333-50054559 GCF_001194135.2 Octopus bimaculoides
TATATATATATATATATATATATATATATATATATATATGTCCTTTGCAATATGTATTGAGCACTCCTCTCTCATTTGCTTGATGTAAATCATTATACCTACATACACAGACTCATATATGTGACTTTGTTACTATAAATGTTTGTGTGTGTGTGTGTATATATATATATATATATATACACACATAAATTGATATATGTGCATATATATATATATATATATATAT
>NC_068992.1:50056926-50058440 GCF_001194135.2 Octopus bimaculoides
TATATATATATATATTAAATATATGTTGCTGATAATGTTTAGTACACTAGCGCCACTTCAATTTCATATTTGAATATATTTTTTATGTATATATATATGTGTGTATGAGCATTTAAAATCTTTAAGAGCCAGGAGTGCTACTCAACCTTTATTTTTAATCTATTCACCCTTACCCACATTAAAAATTGCTATAAACACCTAAGTAGCAACAATGACTAATATTAAACTTTATTTGTCCACTTATCATTTGATCGAAGTAGCACTGTTCAGTTGAATTATAATTACGTGTTTCAATGTTGGATATTAAAAAAAAAATAAACATAGATTAATTAAGACTTATTTTTAATTCTTACTAATTTTGGCACAGGGCCAGCAAATTTTGAATGGACTGGGAAGATCTATGGCATCAATCCCAATACTGAACTGGTACTTATTTTATCAACGGCAGAAGGATAAAAGACAAATTCAACTTTGTTAGGATTTGAACTTAGAATGTAAAGAGTTGGATAAATAGCTGTTAAGCATTTTATCCAACATGTTAATGATTCTGTCAGCTCACCACTTTTAAACCAGTTTTTGATAAAAATGTTTTTGTATTCCATGAGAAAAAAAGTTTTTGGATTCCATGAGAAAAAAAAACAAAAAAAACGAAAGGACCTTTTATACACTCATAGATTGTTATATATACTTATGATCATGAGTCTTCACTATAAACTGCTTGATTGGTGTTTTATTTTACAGATACCCTCACCCCTGAAGGAGAAAAGGCAGAGTCGACATTGGTTGGATCTGAATACTGGATGCAAAGAGCTGGAAAATATAATACAATTCTGCCAATTAAATCACCTTGAGTAATCAGGATGAACATTTAAATAATTACCTGGGGTTTTTCACTAAGAGTTTATCAATAAAATCCTTGGCCAGTTTACTTGTGGTCTCAAAATAATCCTCATAATCATAGTCCACCGATGTGATATTCTGGTAGGTTTCTTGAGGTGTGTCGCCGAGGAATGGCGATGTTCCACTTAATCTATGAAAGAAAGAAGAGAAAGAGAATTAAAAGGGATAAATGCAAACATATTTCGGAAAGATATACTCCTGTAGGCATCGTATTTCCACTGCAGAGCTGAATTCTAAGATTTATCTATTTTATTTCTGTACCCATATTTCGGCCAGAGTTCTTTCGTCACACTTCTGTGACCTCATCAGTGGTCCTTTGCTCTCTTCTTTTCTTATATGTGATCGTTAGCAAGGAGGGACACACATATAAGAAAGAAGAAAGCAAAGGACCACTGATGAGGTCACAGAAGTGTGACGAAAGAACTCTGGCCGAAATATGATTAATGTAATGGAATGTAATATAAAGCTGAAGCAAATTAACACCAAATATACAGTGTGTGTGTTTTTATTGGCTAAACTGGCAACATGACCATCTCCAAATACAACAATATCTGTTTCAACACACGATTTCACATCAAAAATCTTGCAAAACAAATATATATATATACATTATC
>NC_068992.1:50058867-50060013 GCF_001194135.2 Octopus bimaculoides
TAGTTTTATCAACTGCAGTTTTTATCATTATCACAAACATTTAAAAGAAAATTCTAAAAAAAAAACAAAAAACAAAAAAAAAACATTGATTAGTAGTTTGGGTAACAGTAGTAACAGGTGACAATTTTCTGTAGATATCAAACACAGGAAAAACAGTGGTGGTGGTGGTGGCAGGAGTGAAAGTGCTGATAGACTAGTAGGTGAGGGAGTAGTAGTAGTAATGATAGTGGTGGTGGTGGTAGTGGGGGTGAAGATAGTACTAGTAGGTTGGTAGTAAGTGGGGATTGTGATAATGATGGTGGTGGCGGTTGTAGTAGTAGTAGTAGTAGTAGTAGAAGTGGTAGTGGTGATAGTAGGGCGAAGGTGGCAGTGGTAGTAATGATAGTAGTAGTATTGGTAGTGGTGGTAGCAGGTATGAGTGAAGATGGTGATGAACTAGTAGAATTGGTGATCCACAAGTGAAATGGTAGTAGTAGTAGTAGTGATGATGTTGGTGACAGTAGGAGTAGGGTGATACCAAGGTGGGTGTTAGTTGGGGTGGTGATGATGGTGTAGTAGTAGTAGTAGTAGTAGTAAGTAACAAAGTGAACAAAAAACAAAAATAAGAAACAACAACAAAAGTAAAAACTTTGGAAGAGATCAATACTTACAAAATATAGGTTATCACACCAACGCTCCACATGTCTGTAGCAAGTGTGAGTGGTTCATAGCTGACAACTTCAGGAGCTGGAATTAAATATAGAGATACATACACAATTAAATGAATAAAGACATATACGATATTCCATTTATATATATATATATAAATTTAGTAAATGGAGTAAAACGCATATGTTAAATGAATTCTTTTATTCCTAACATATGTTTTGAAGATTACAAATTATACCTTCCATAGGAATAGGTGATGTTGATAAGGATGTAATCTTCTCTTCAGGGAAGAACATAGGAACCAGCTTAACCGTAAGACATTTTAACTCCATTTACTAAATTTATATATTTACTCAAGTACCCAAAATAACAAGGAGTTTCTACCTCATAAACAGGAATTACACCACAGTTATTTTGTGATCTTTGCTACCCTGGTATCTATTAACCAATTTATTTTGTCCGAGTTAATCATTAACTTAGAGAAAATAAATACATATA
>NC_068992.1:50060104-50062151 GCF_001194135.2 Octopus bimaculoides
TATATATCTGGAGAATCTACTAGAATAGATGCAAGTGCTAATTCATAAAAACATGTGACATATTAATAAAAATCTGTAAATGTACAACCATCCAGATATCTGAGTACCTTATTATTTTTTCTGATATATAATTCCTGTACATCACCTCCAAACATGCTAATATATATATATATATATATATATACTCTTTTACTTGTTTCAGTCATTTGACTGTGGCTATGCTGGAGCACCGCCTTTAGTCGAGCAAATCGACCCCAGGACTTATTCTTTGTAAGCCTAGTGCTAATTCTATCAGTCTCTTTTGCTGAACCGCTAAGTTACGGGGACATAAACACACCAGCATTGATTGTCAAGCAATGTTGGGGAAGGGGACAAACACAGACACACACACATATATTCCTTTATTCTTTTATTTGTTTCAATCATTTGACTGCGGCCATGCTGGAGCACCATCTTTAGTTTAACAAATCGACCCCAGGACTTATTCTTTGTAAGCCTAGTACTTATTCTATCAGTCTATTTTGCTAAACTGCTAAGTTTTGGGAATGTAAACACACCACCGTCGGTTGTCAAGAGATGGTGGGAGGACAAACACAAACACACAAACATATACATGTGCATATATATATATATATATATATATATATGATAGGCTTCTTCCAGTTTCCATCTACCAGATCCACTCACAAAGCTCTGGTAGGCCCGAGGCTATAGTAGAAGACATTTGCTGAAGGTGTTACACAGTGGGACTGAACCTTGAACCATGTGGTTGAGAAGCAAGCTTCTTACCACACAGCCATGCCTGGACGTGATTGAGAAAGATCTCCAGAGTTTCGACGTCCCCTTGAAGGATGCAGAAGGTGCTGGTACAGGACCACCGCCAGTGATGGAGAGCACTGGTGGACCTGGTCGACTCTACGCATGATGACGTCTCTGGGACCTCTAACGTGGACTGACCCTCATCCCCATCAAGTAAGAGCATGAAGCCAAGTGAAGCAGCCAAGCAAGCCAATGTTTATTAATTAATCTACAGACGAAAGGGGTTATAAAATGTTGATACACCCAGACGTTATCTCCCTTGAACGCTGGTTTTAATATGAAAACTAATGGCAAAGTGTTAAAAGTGTTATAAATTTACGTGAATCTAAGAACAAGACTATTTTTAACACACTATGGTACGTTGCATGATGCTATAATAATAATAATCCTTTCTACTGGAAGCACGAGGCCTCAAATTTGGGGGAAGGTGTTAAGTCGATTACATCGACCCCAGTGCGTAACTGGTACTAATTTTATCGACTCCGAAAAAAAAAAAAAAAAGAACGAAAGGCAAAGTTGACATCGACGGAATTTGAACTCAGAACGTAACGGCAGACGAAATACCGCTAAGCATTTCGCCTGGCTTGCTAACGATTCTGCCAGCTCGCAGCCTTAACAATAATAATAATAATAATAATGAGAATAATGATGATGATGACGACGACGACGACGATAAAATACAGCACTTAGATGCACTATAACAAAAAAAAAAGGAAAAAAAAAAGAAAAGATAAGAAAAAGGCATTAGGCGCAGTGTTGGCGAATTTCAGGAAGCATGGAAGTATTCCCGGATTCTAGAAGCCGCATAAGAGGTCCGGTTTTACACCCCCACCCACACTTTGTAACAAGAAGATGAAATGAACAGGATTTAATTACTTTTGTGATTAAAGCCAGTTCGTTCCTGTTTTTAAAATATTCTGACACGAATTCTGCGTACACCAACAGACTTCCACATGTCAAGTTAAAGAAGTAATCCGGCTGTATGATGACATATGGTAGCCAATAACAGCATAGGAGCTTTGCAATGCCCGTTATGTGGTCATTATCGAGATGAGTGGCTGTGTGGTAAGTAGCTTGCTTACCAACCACATGGTTCCGGGTTCAGTCCGACTGCTTGGCACCTTGGGCAAGTGTCTTCTACTATAGCCTCGGGCCGACCAAAGCCTTGTGAGTGGATTTGGTAGACGGAAACTGAAAGAAGCCCGTCGCATATATGTATGTATGTATA
>NC_068992.1:50064500-50069500 GCF_001194135.2 Octopus bimaculoides
ACACACACACACACACACACATACATATATAGGCCAGAAAAAGAGCGTAATATTGATTTCAAATTCTGGCAAAAAGCCAGTAGGTTTGGGGGAGGGGATACGTCAAATTGACCCCAGTGTTCAAATGGTGTTTATTTTATCGTCCATGAAATGATGAAAGGCAATTTTACCTCAGCAGAAATTGAACTCAGGACATACCACATGAAATGCCACTAAGCATTTTTTCCAGCGTACCAACAATTCTGATAGGTCACTGCCTTGAAAGAGCATAGTATTCAATAGTAAAACAATGCCAAACCAGCTTTTAATAATTTGCTCAGTACATGCTGGAGATAACTTCAAGTATGCTTCAGACTCACTACTGTCTTTAGCAAAGTATTTAATCCACCATAGTAGCTGAAGCTATGATGAGCGAACACATGTAAAATTTGTACACAAATGTAAGTGGGAAAACTTTTAGATGCTGAAAATAAATCACTAACTGTAGCATCTCTGAGCAATTAACATGTAACTAATTTTTAAATGATAATTAATTGTGTGTGGTTCATCTACATTAATTAATTCTCAAACAACTGTTTACCTCTCTTTTAAAATGGTGACTTTACCTACAGGTATCTCTTTCTATATTCTATATAAAGAACATGGAATAAAGCAGTTTGTTTTAGGTTTTACTGGTTATTGTTGTTGTTGCTTAGTTTCAAACAAGCTTTGATCAAGCTAAGCTATGACCAAACCATCGCCCCCCCCCCACCACCACACAGTGGTCAACAGGTACTTATTTTATTGACCCTAAAAGCATTTGAACTCAGAACGTAAATTTGGAAGAAATGCTGCTGGACCTTTTTCTCGGTGCCGTGACAATTGCCAGCCTTAAACTCACTTACACAGATTGGCATTTTAGTTTATTGATCACAGAAAAGCAAAAAGTAAAGCTGACCAGAGTCGGATTTGAACATTGAATGGTAAAGAGATAACCAAATAAATATCACAATATATTTTGTCTGCTGCTCTACCAGTTCTGCCATCTGCCATGCTTTTTAATGTGTGTGATTGTATTAACATGAAAAGGATATTGAATTTCTTACACAATCAAATCTTGAACACACAGGTTGTCTGTCTATCACACTGTATAGCAGTGATGGGGGACATTGTTGGCAGTTTGTTGTTCATTAGAGAAAATATTCTTTAATTTCATGAAGTGGCTTTAACGAATAATGGAGAGATTGAAGCATCAACCTTGGAAATTGGTAATTTAGAAGTGAAAAACGATGACACAGAAGCTGGGGTAAAGAAACAATGGAAGACGAAAATGAAGATGATAAAGATGAAAAAGAGGAAGAGGATAACAAAGAAAAAGAAAAGAATGAGAAGCACAGCAACGAAGAAGAAGGACAAGAACGAAGACACGAAGAGAAGGATGATAATAACAAGAAGAAAAGAACAAGAAAAAAAAAGAAAAGAACAAGAAAAGATGAAGAAAAGAACAAGAAAAGATGAAGAAAAGAACAAGAAAAGATGAAGAAAAAGACAACAATGGACATGGATATGAGATATGAAGATAAAAAATTTAGATGAAAACAGAGACAATGAAGATGTCCAAGAAAAAATATTTTAAAAAATAGAATAAAAAAAATGAAAATCTCAAGAAGATAGAAAGAAAAGAGGAAATTGAAGATAAAAAGAATGGTAAGACACACTGAAGAAGAAAAACAAAAATTGAATACTGAAAAAGAAAAACCAAAAAAGAAAAATATCTCAATGATATTCCTAAATGAAAAGGGACGTGAGAGTGGGGAGAATTATTGAGAAGTCTAAGAATTCAGTTCTTGTTCTTCAGAGATAATTCTATGTTGGTGGTATATAAAAGGATTTATTATTTCAGTGTTTATGGTATAAAATCTGATTTCTTTTAAAATTTCTGGAGATTAAATAATCACCCATCCCAGCACCATCTCATCTCATTTCATTTTTAATTCTTGCGAATATCTTAAGTCAATATATGTCTGAGTGTTATGGGATGACTTGGGATGGGAGATAAGGTACCATCGTGTCAGGAGATGGATTCAGATGTATGAAAGAAGAGGGTGAGTGGGAAGATAAGGAAAGGTGGTTGGAGGAAAGAAAAATTGAGGAAGAAATAGAGAGAGAAATGGACAATGAGAGAAAATGGGAAAGAAAAAGCAAAGAAGAACCAGGAGGGGTAAGAAGTAAGAGAGAGAGTGTTTTCAGAGGTATGAGAGAGAAATGGGGTGTTGTATGATGAAACAGTGTGAAATGATGTGTTGTCTGATGAAAAAGTCTGGAATGACGAGCGCAGAGTGATGTCTTGTATGATAAAACAGTGTGAAATGGTGTCTTGTATGACGAAACTGTGGAATGGTGTCTCATATGATGAAACTGTGTGGAATGGTGTGTTGTATGATGAAAGTGTATGAAATGGTATGATGTAATGATAAAAGATGTGGAATGTTGTGTTGTCTGATGAAAGAGTGAAATGGTGTGTTGTATGAACAACATGTTTAGAATGGTATGTTGTCTAATGAAAGAGTATGGAATGTTGTGTTGTATGATGAATGTGTATAAAATGGTATGTCATTTGATGAAAGTGAGTGGAATGGTATGCTGTCTGATGAAAGAGTGTGAAATAGTGCATTGTCTGAGGAAAGAATTTGGAATGGTGCATTGTATGATGTAATAAAGAGCAATAGGAAGATAGACTATTTACAAACTAGAGAGAGAGAGAGAGAAGTAAATTTATTTCACTATGGTGCTATGATTTAAAATATATCAGCATTTCACAGAAATCAATAATTGGTAATTGTTACATGAAATTTAGACGTTGCTGTGTGCGTGTGTTTGTTTCCTTTGTGTCATTATATGTATAGATGTGTATGTGTGCTTTCATATCTATAAGTCAATGTGAGTGTGGATGTGTAGGAGTGGGTGCTTTTGTGTATGCGTGCATATGTGGAGTTATATGCGTAGGTGTAGGTGTGTGTGTGTATGTGTGGCTGTGATTTTATGTATGAGTGTAGGTGGTATATCTGTCTGATTTAGTACTTATTTCTAATGCTCTTCTTTAATCCCTTTCAAAGTGTTCATTGCTTGAAGCAAAGCCAAGAGAATGACATCAAGACAGATTAAACACTAGCCAGCCATTTATAGCCATACCTCATCATGGCACCAACATCAGTGCTTCTTACATGGCACTAACATCAGAGCTTCTTATTTGGCACCTTGCATTGGTGCCATATAAAGATAATGCATGATCAATTCAAATCCATGTGAATAAATAAGCATTACATTTGACAGAATAATGTGAATGCTAAAAGGTTAAAAAAAATTTAATGAATTGAATAAATGTAAGAACTCACCAACAAATTCAGCAGTTCCCATCATGGCACGACTATCAATGCCAGGTTTTAATTTCCGTGACAATCCAAAGTCTATCAACTTGATTCTCTGACTTGTCTGGTTTACCATGAGGATATTTTCTGGCTGTGAAATAAGAAAAATGAAACTGAAAAATCTGTTAATTTTAGGCCCAAAACTATCATTTTCAAAGATGGTTCTAGAAAGCACAAAATATATGATATGAAATATGAATCGCTCCCAAACCATCTCTGTTTCTAGAGATACTAAACTGGCTGTTTTAAAGTATTCATATTTAAATCTAAAACTTTATGATAGAGAAACTGGTTAGATAAGAGACAGGGTCCAAATGTACAGAAAGCAAATGACAAAGACAGATGATGGAATAACAAGCAGGCGCATTAGTTTGACACTCAGGGAAGAGTGGAAAAGTCTTTGACCTTTCGAGCCTATGCTCTTTAGCAGAAAGGGATCAGAGGAAAAAAATGTGCTGAGCTTAATGGTTTCAAAAACTTTTCAGTTTTTCTCTGAGCGTCAAACTAATACACCTGTTTGTTGTTCCCTCTTTTGTTTTCTGTACATTCCTAAAGGAATTATTGCAAAATTTCATATTCTTGGTGTTTATAAGCTTGACTTTTTTTAAAAAGATTATTATTCATTTACTTATTAAAAAAAAGTTCCTACTTATGTAAAATATTTGAAAATGTCATATTTCCAATTTTTATCCACCTGTCTTTTTTTTATGACATTATTATTAAATTACTAAGCGGCCTAAGCCTAGGGATAAAATGACAAAAAAATATTTGTTCAATGCGGCCTCTATGAGGGGTGATAAATTATAAGGTGGTCTTCATGAACAAAAAGGTTCCCCACCCCTGGCCTAGAGCTATAGAGTAAGACACTAAGACACTCACTGAAGGCATTGAACTCAAAACCATGTGGTTGGGAAGTAAACTTCTTAACCACCCAAGATGCCAGGTGATGGTGTTAAACCAGACGACATGTTAATTCTACCTATCATGAAGGTCCATGGCAAGGTTTAAACTCAGAATGCAATTAAGGTGTAACAAATACCATGAGGCATCTTACAGTTCCATCATCTCACTGCCTTGGTTCGCACTTCCTTTTTTCTTAATCCCTAAAGGATGAAAGGCAGAGTTGACCTTGGTGGGATTTGAACACAAAGTGCAGAGAGTCAGAACAAGTACTGTGAAGCATTCTGCCTAATGCACTAATGATTATGCCAATTCACCATTTATATATATATATATATAGCCTGAAGATTGCATGAAGGCTCCACATAAGTTATAAAATGTTGTCCGTGTCGTTTTCATTAGTAGCTTATTAAAATATATACTGTTTTCATTAAGCAATATTTATCTCTCACCAAATGGAGTACTCTTTGTGTTGACCTTACCTTCATGGAACAGTATTCTATATAACAAATACTTTAGGACTTTATTTATTAACTGCAGAAAGATAAAAGACATGCTTGAAGAAATATAACTAAATACAAAGCATTTTGTCTGTCACGTCTTAATAATAACAATAATAAAAAGAAAGAAATGAAAGTCGAATTTTTACCTTAAGGTCCAAGTGAGCAATTTGGCGATCATGTAAATGTCTTA
>NC_068992.1:50072000-50079968 GCF_001194135.2 Octopus bimaculoides
CAATGAACAGCCAAGACATACTTTCACAGAGAGCTCCAACCAAAGAACACCATTTCATAAATTCAGCAGCTTGCAACAGTCAAGAAACTGGGACATGTTTACATGCATACACACACAATGGGCTTCTTCTAGTTTTCAGCTGATTTCAACTCACAACTATAGTAAAAGACACAGCTTCCATGCAGTGGGACAACTGGTCTTCCATAAATGCTTGGGTGACTACTGGTCTTCTATAAACGACCTTGCCCGGACTTGTGCCTTGGAGGGGAACTTTCTTGGTGCAATCCCATGGTCCTTCATGACCAAAGGGGATCTTTACCCTTTACTTTAAAGATATAATATCTATACAAATACACAGTACCTTATCCAAATATTTATCTAATATGACTTGCTAGAAATGTAGCTGTGTGTTGGCATGAATACCTTGTTGTTGTTTGCTCCCACTCCTGGTCTGATTTTATTGAGCAGACTTATGGTCAAAGGTATTTCAGTTGTGGCCAGTTAGTCTTTTCAAAACTATGTAGGATTGTATTATCTAAAGTATTCTTCTCTTTTTAAAATAATCCGAGTTTGATTTAAGGAGGAGACTTAGCTGTTATTTCTAGTTAATTGAATGACTATATAGTAGCAGCTCCCTTGTTGGTTATCTTGCTTCTTTAGAACTGTCAATTCTCTGTAACAGTTTCATGAATGACTGTCTTCCTGTCGAAGGAAGTTGATATCACAACTGTTTAATGCCATGGGAACTGAGATCAGATGGCAACAACCAGAGGTAGAAATTAAGAAAAAAAACAAAAAAAACTTGAGATAGTATCATCATCATGACTATAATAACCATCATCATCATCAATAGTGTGACATTTATTTTCTTCCATGCTGGCATGGATGAGACAGGTCATTTTCATTAAGGTTATGTCCAGTGCAGTGCTAACTAGGTCATGTAACTCATTGAAAAACCTTCCTAATATCACATACAACAAAAACCAGTCTGCATAACTATTGTTCATACAATAAGCGGATCTTTTTTAAAACGGGGGCCACATTTTTCATTAACGAAAGACTTTGAAACTTGGAACACTGGTAGAATGTGTCATATAAAACATCTTTTTCTCTTAGTCTTCTTAAAAAAAAAAAAGAAATCCATAAGTTTTTCCATGTTAAAGTTGTCGTATTTCTGTAATTTCAACCAATCACTGACATCCATTCAGCCGATATACATTAAGTGCCGACTACATAAACAAACGATTCTGAAACAATTAACCCTAACCCTAACCCTAGGGTTTAGGGTTAGGGTTAAAGCAAATTTAAAATGAAAAAAGCAAATAAAACGAAGGTATGGAGATTAAATACGCTTTACATCGCTTAATCAGCCAAAGGAGTAAATGTAAACAATTGAATACTTGTCAGTGATTGGTTGAAATTATCGAAATAAGACAATTTTTTACATGAAATAAATTCGAATACAAAAATATTTTTCTGTTCTATAACACAAAATAGATAAGTATACGAAGTTTGAAAGTCTTTCCGTACCAAAAACACTACGTAAAACATTAATGAAAAATGTGGCCCCCGTTTTAAAATAGATCCCAATAAGCTGCTTAAAAACCCCACATCAAACAGGAATTTCAAGGTGATTGTTATTGTTATGAGGTCATACAAGTCTCGTTGCCTGGTTGGTCATTGTCAACTGTATCAACTTGTGCAGCCAAGATAATCTTGTGGGAAAATTTTGTAGGTTATTGTCAAATTTCATTATCATCATCATTGTTGTTTTATCGGCTAAATTTCCATACTTGCATGAGTCAGAGAGAATTACATCAGGGCAAATTTTTCTATGGCTAGATGCCCTTTCTGTCACCAGCCACTTTACAGAGTGTACTGGGTGCTTTTACATGGCATTTCATGGGTACTTTTATGTGGCACTGCATGGGTGCTTTTACATGGCACCACCATAAATGCTTTTTTTACATGGCATTGGCACAGAACACTTTCAGTTAAATGAATTGACACTATTCTATTGATATCTTTTGCTGAACCACTAAGTTACAGGGACATAAACACACCAACACCAGTTGTCAAGTGGTGGTGGTGGACAAACAGACACACATGCACACACACACACAATGACTTGGTCATTTTATAAGTGTTTGTATCTCCTTGTCTTGACATCATGTGATTGGAATTGAATGATGTTCATTTAAAACAACAGTCTACAAAAAACATGTCTGGCCATGGGAAAATATTGCTTTGCTTGGAAACAGGAGGGACATGTGGTAGTAGGAAACTGCCTCACTAAACTCCACCCAACCCATGCAAGCATGGAAAAATGGATGTTAAAATGATGATGATGCATACATAAGCACATGTCCCCTACCCCCACATGGACTTCTTTCAGTTTCTGTCAACCAGATTCACTCTCATGGCTTTGGTCAGCCCGCAGCTATAGTAGAAGACACTTAGCCAAGGTGCCATGCAGTGGGATTGAACTCTGAACCATGTGACTGGTTCTTACCACACAAAACAAGCAGCTTCTTATTTCTTTATTGCCCACAAGGGGCTAAACATAGAGGGGACAAACAAGGACAGACAAGGAGATTAAGTCGATTACATCGACCCCAGTGCGTAACTGGTACTTAATTTATCGACCCCGAAAGGATGAAAGGCAAAGTCGACCTCGGCGGAATTTGAACTCAGAACGTAACAGCAGACGAAATACCGCTAAGCATTTCGCCCGGCGTGCTAACGTTCCTGCCGGCTCGCCACCTTAAAGCCTTAAAATAGGCAGCTTCTTACCAAACAAAATAAAATAAGAAACTTTTACAAATTGTAATTACAGGCTAATTAGTGCTGGTTAGAACTAGTTAGTATGGGAATTAAAAATTCCACAAGTCTAATTAGATCTAAAGAAATAAGCTATCCAAACTCAAAGCAGAAAAAAATAGCTGTTGTTATTGCTTAGACTCGGGTCAGTTCTGACTGTGCATACCTATGATTTTAAAGAGATTTCAGACATAACTACTACCATTCTGCTCTTCTACTGAGCATCCTTTATCCAATGTATCTCCCCCTTTTGAAGAGGGTAGAACAATCTTTCCATAACCAAGAACTGCTTTTATTTAACTCTTTTGATACCAACCTACCAGGGACCATTCTTGGTTCTATGATACAAAGTTCCAATTTTAAAATTATCTAGATTAAGATCGTCCATAAAAATTTCATGCTAATTTATGATTTATACATCAGCTTAATAATAAAGTTATTTTACTATATTCCTCATTATTTTCAGAACTAATTGAATTTCAACAGAAATTTGGTAACAAAAAGATTTTAAATGAATTTTCCTGTAGAGCTCCCACTCATTTCAAAGAAATAACAACTCATTAATCCAATTTAATTAATTAACAACAAACTTATTCTCCCAGTTTCATTTCCTAATTAAAATAAATTTGTATCTGAATATTTATATATAGGTCTAAGTGTGGCTATCTGGTCACAAGTTGTGTGTGTGTATGTATGCATGTGTGTGTGTGCGCGTGTATGTGTGAATGTATGTACATGTGTGTGAATGTGTGTGTGTATGCATGTATACCTGTATACAAGCATGCATGTAAATGCTTGAGCATGTGCGTGGGCGTGTTGCTGTCTCCATACCTGGACCTTTCATGCTAGTCATAAATGAATGTCATACAAGGAGTGTCCTTTGTTTCCAAAATTCTGTAAAAGCATGCTTGGTCATGGGGAAATAGATGAGGGTTGGTGACTGAAAGGTCATCTGGTTGTAGAAAATCTGCTTCAACAAATTCTATCTGACCCATGCAAGCATGGGAAAGTGGACATTAAAACTATGATGATGGATGATTTGAGTAATTGTCTTTCCTTTGGATAATATTGGTGGTGTGGGTGACAACTGGTCTTCCATAAATGCTTGGGTGACAACTGGTCTTCCATAAATGCTTGGGTGACTACTGGTCTTCTATAAACGACCTTGCTCGGACTTGTGCCTTGGAGGGGAACTTTCTTGGTGCAATCCCATGGTCCATCATGACCAAAGGGAATCTTTACCCTTTACTTTAAAGATATATTAGCTATACAGGTACAATTTTTTTTTATATACAGAACACAGGTATTTGAATCAACCAAACACACACTGTAAAATGAAAAGCACAGTCTAAGAAAAGAAAAATAAATTCCTTGATGAAGGTCTTGGCTGAAAATATCAGGATTTGGCTGTTTCTTAATTCCCCTAGCATACAGACATAGCCAAATTTGCACATACTATTAACCAGCCGACTAGAGATTACCACCTTTACCTCTACAATACAAACTTTGTTTTAAACCTTCATGTCATTTCAAACATCAGTTTAACAATGACCAAGTTATTTTACTAAATTCTTTATTATTTTCAAAATTAAATGAACGAAAGCTCTGTATAATGGTAAAAAAGAGGTTGACCCTATTGATAGCAACCCATCTAAAATTGTCCCTAGTTCTATGAGGCAAGCATTTAAAAAAAAATGATTTGAATTAAAACCTTCCATCAGAATTTCATGTTAAATTATGTTCCAAGCACCGAATTCATAATGGTTAAGTTCATTATCATCATCTTTATTGTTTAACTTCCGCTTTCCATGCTAGCATGGGTTGGATGATTTGACTGAGGACTGGTGAACCAGATGGCTACACGTGCCAGGAGTTATTTTATTAAACTCTTCATTATTTTCCTAAATAAGCAATGCAGTTCAATAGAAATAAGGTAAAAGAAGGAATTGACCAGACTCTCTTGGATAACAGAAAATAATTCTTTGATTCCTACTTACAGTTCAAGAATGAGAATGACTTCAGTCTTTGTCTCAAAGCACTCGTACAACTGAACAATGTTTGGATGGTCAAGTTCACAGAGAATTTCAACTTCTTTCCTGATGTCTTCGATACTGGCACCTCTCCTACCTCCCGCACGACGTTTCCGAATGTACTTGGCAGCATATTCTTTACCAGTTTCTCTCTGTTTGCACTTCTTCACCACAGCAAACTGGCCACTGCAAATAAGCAAATAAAACATAATGAGAACAACAACAACAACAACAACTTCTAACATTGGCACAAAGCCACAAATCTGGAGAAAGATAAGTTGATTATTTCAACTGACTCCTCCTCCCTCTCCCTCTACTTGATTGCTACTTTTACTTCATCACCCCACCCATGGTAAAGTTGACCTCAGCAAAACTTGAACTCAAAATGTAAAGAGTCAGAACAAATACTGTAGGACAGTTTGTCCATTGCTCTCTTGATTTTCTCAATGCACTGCAATAATAATAATAATAACAATGGTATCAAATTTTGGCACACAGCAATTTCAGAGGAGTGGGGTAAGTTGATTATACTGACTCCAGTGCTCAACTGGTACTTACTTTATCGACCCTGAAAGGATAAAAAGCAAAGTTGACCTCAGTGGAATTTGAACTCAGAAGGTAACGAGTCGAAAGAAATATTAATTTCAAATTTTGGTACAAGGCCAACAAGTTTAGAGTTGGGTGACTAATCAATTACATTGACCCCAGTATTCAGCCGGTGCGTATTTTATTGACCCCGAAAAAGGATGAGAGACAAAGTCAACCTCGGTGGAATTTCAACTCAGAATGTTGAGGAACGTTAAGATGAATGAAATGCTGCTAAGCATTTTGTTCGGCATGCTAATGATTCTACCAGCCTGCTGCCTTCCGAACCGAATAACTTTTACTATCACCACTAATATCCTTTCTATTATAGGCAGAAGACCTGAAATTACATCAACCCCGGTGCTCAACTGGTATCTACTTTATCAACTTTGAAAAAATGAAAAGCAAAGTCTTGGCAGAATTTGAACTCAGAACACAAAGATGGACCAAGTGTTGCTAAGAATTCTGCCTAGCATGCTAACAATTCTTCCAAATTGGCACCTTCTTTTGCCTATGGTAGAAAGAATTATCATCTCACTGGAAACAATAGTTTATCTCAACTGGGATGGTCATCTTTGGCTTTTATCCTTCTGAACTAGATAAGTACAATCACAAATGTGTAGTTAAGAAATTAGTTTCTTAATTAATTACTGTGTCCATCAACCTATCTACACGAGTGGATAAACTCAACAAAGAGTCAATGACCACCCAGCAAACATCACAAATTTAGTGGATGGGATTCTATTAAGGCCTTTGAGTCAAGCATTACTAACTCTCTCGGTCACTCTTTGCAACTGGTATTTACTCTCTCAGATGTATTGGTTTTCGTTTATCTATGACCCAGGGAGATCAGGACAAGAACAACCCAAGGTGTTTTAAATTAATCCTAAGATTATCTTTCACATTGCCAGAAACAACAGACACTAGCCATTATTAAGCCTCGCACTGTGAAATCAAATTTCCCATTTAATCTAGGATTGTTGTTAAATATGTACAATAAATAAATAAATAAAACGATAAAACAAAAGGAAAAAAAACCCATAGCCTCAATAAACTTGACATCATATCTCAACGGAAGATAGTTTCAAACATGACATCCACTAACAAAAGCTAGATTGGTTTATAAAACAACTTTCCACACTTAAGGCTTTTGAAATTTTGAGTGGATATATCTGTTTTCTGTAGTAGAGGGGTTAAAGCTGTAATTATTGTCAATGAATCAAATCCGAGGTTTTGTTATTTTTCAATAATCTTATTTTTATTATGTATTTTTCCAGTGCAATCGAGAGCAGTTATGTGAACTTTGTTTGTTCAGTGTTTTCTTTGGCTTTTGTGTTCTCTATTGTGTCGAAAGTCCTCTACATAGAGGTACAAGCTTGGTTTATGGTTAGAAAAAATTGCTTCCTAAACCACCTAGTTTTAGATTCAGTCCAATTGTGCTGCATCTTGGGCAAGTGTCTTCAACTAGAGCAGGGGTTTTCAAACTTTTCTGGCTTTACCTTTAGGGACCCCCTTATAAATGCTTCTGAAATTTATACATAAATATTTGCTTAAAATAACATATTTTTACATTTATTTATTTAACAGTATTTAACAAATAGGTTTATTGTCAATTAAAAGTTTTCGATTAAAAAAACATATATAAAATCAAATTGCCCATAAAAAGTATTTGCTGTCCACGGACCACCTGTGGTTCACGGACCACAGTTTGAAAACTCCTGAACTAGAGCACTAGGTGAGCCAAAGCCTAGTGAATGGATTTCGTGGACAGAAACTGAAAGAAACCCATTGTGTGTAAGTGTGTGTGTTCAAATGCTACTGAGGTTGATTTTGCCTTTTATCCTATTGGGACCAATAAAACAAGTAGTGGTCGAGCACTGTAAAGTTATTTTCATAAGGGTTGGTTTCCCAGTTTCTATGGTCTATAAATTCCCCCCCAGGATGGGACGCTGGTCCGTCACAAGTTCGCTCATTTTTGCCAGCTGAGTGGACTGGAACAATGTGAAATGAAGTGTCTTGCTCAAGAACACAACGCACCACCTGGCCCAGGAACTGAAACCACAATCTTACGATCAGGAGTCCAACACCTACAGTGCCTCAAGCACTGGGATCAATGTAATCAACTAGCCCACCTTCTCCCCAAGAATAATTAATATTATTAAGGTGGTGAGCTGGCAGAATCTTTAGCACGTCGGACAAAATACCTTGCAGCCCCTCTTCCAGCTCTTTACGTTCTGTGCTCAAACTTTTGTTCAAGCATTTTGTCCAGCGTGCTAAAGATCCTGTCACCTTGCCATGTTTCTGGTGTGATGATAATAAAATGATAACAACAATGGTTATAAAGAGGAGTACAAGACAACAAAATTATCGTTTGACATGAATTAATTTTCAAAAGAGAGAGTAATATAAATGTGTGAGACAAGCTGTTTGCCAAAGTCATATCACTTCAGCTTTTGGTCTCAAGTGTTTCTCTGTGTGTGTGTGTGTGTGTGTGTGTGTGTGTGTGTGTGTGTGTGTGTGTGTGTGTGTGTGT
>NC_068992.1:50080203-50084826 GCF_001194135.2 Octopus bimaculoides
AGAAAGAGAGAAAGAGATAGAGAGAGAAAGAAAGAGAGAGAGAGAGAAAGAGAGAGAGAGAGAAAGAGAGAGAGATAAAGAGAGAGAGAGAGAGAGAGAAAGAGAGAGAGAGAAAGAAAGAGAGAAAGAGAGAGAAAGAGATAGAGAGAGAAAGAGAGAGAGAGAAAGAGATAGAGAGAGAGAGAGAGAGAGAGAGAGAGAAAGAGAGAGAGAGCATAAGCCATGTGAGTGTGTGTGTGTGCATACAGGCAATCCTCAAGATTAGACCATTTGATGTTCATACTCCTCAAAGTTTCAGAAATCTGAAGAGTGCAAAAGTTTAACCCTTTTGCAACCATATTTTTGCTGAAGCACACTGCTTTCGATCATTATTAAGCTAATATTTGGAACATAGATTAACATGTTTGTTGGCACTCCGTCATTTACGACGTCAAGGGTTCCAGTTGATCCGATCAACGGAACAGCCAGCTCGTGAAATTACCGTGCAAGTGGCTGAGCACTCCACAGACACGTGTACCCTTAACGTAGCTCTCGGGGAGATTCAGCGTGACACAGTGTGGCAAGGCTGACCCTTTGAATTACAAGCACAACAGAAACAAGAATTAAGAGAGAGAGAGAAAGTTGTGGCAAAAGAGTACAGCAGGGTTCACTACCACCCCCTGCCGGAGCCTCGTGGAGCTTTAGGTGTTTTCGCTCAAATAACACTCACACAGATTAACATGTAGTTTTCATGAAAGGCTTTTAATTTAAACCACTTAAAAAACAAGAAGTTTGCATCATAGAACCAGGAACAGTCTCAGGTGGGTTGGCATCAAAAGGGTTAAACAGAGGAATGTCATGGACAACCTGTGGCTGTTCTATTGACGAATATTTAGTAGTGGCATTTTAATCCAATACACCATAATTAATGGGTGTTTCTTTGGTCTAAAACCGAACCAACTGGAGCAATATCTCAACCACATTAACATGGATAAATGTGGCAAGTGCATTGATGAAGGCGATAATAGGACAGAAAAATACTGATGTGTGTGTGTGTGTGTTCATAATGTAGAAAGAAAATATGTGCAGGACACATAATTGCATGTATACACTTGTACAGACAAGCATATACAGACATATGCATTATTCTCAGATAGCAATGCTATTATGTATGTGTTCATATTGTAGACACAAAATATGTATATAACACATACAGTTACACATGTATGTATTATTCACATACATATACTTATGTATGTGTGTGTGTGTGTGTGCGTTGTTTGTAGACATAAGTACAAAAAACATACACATATGCTATATATATACATATAGTTATGTGTTTGCTCATATTGTACTTAAATGGACATATAGATGTACACACACAATTTCACACACACACACACACACGAACAAAAATACCTACACACACATACATGATGCAAGCACACATACACAACCCAATTTCTAAACATGCACAGAATACAATGCTGCAATCACATTGTTTTCAATAAATAAAATAAAAGAATTGGTTCAACTGGATAACCTGAATAAAACAAAGAAAGAATTGTATTTGCAGAACTATCGAGACTTCTATCAGACATCATGCTTTGTGGCAGTTTAATTCGGCTGCCAGGGAAACGTCTAGTAAGTGTAAAGAGATGGAGTATGTGGTTCAAAATTGGTTGTTTTTACATTTTTCTCCCCACCCAAATAATCAGTAGATTATAATAAAATTTGAAATATGTAATACAAAAATTCAAGAGAAGACAGATAGAATTGAGAGAAGATTGAATGATTTAACTATCACGAAGTTGGTTGGTTGTTTGTATTTTTATCTGTGGCTTAGAAACTGAATGTAGGGTGACCTAGAAAAATGAACTTTCAGTGTCCTAGAAAATGTCTTTGGTATTGCATGAGTGTTGTAAATGAATGCCATTCATTTCCAATATTCTGCACAAAACATGTCTGGCCTTGGGGATATATTACTTGCTGGGAAACAAGAAAAGGTTGGTGCCATGAAAGGCATTTAGCCTATATATATATCCTCATTTAACATCCACTTATCCATGCTTATATGTGTCTGATGTAATTCATTGAAGCAGATTTTCTATGGCTGAATCATGCACTTCCTGTTTAAGTTAAGTTTTGTGGTATTATGGCCCATTCAAGTAGGGGGTGGTTGTTGACTAAGATGTATTCCAGTATTGGTAGCCTATGATAGGATGTTTTCCTTCTTTGATTTGTCCTAGGATTTTGTTAAATAGAGCAGGGCCTGCTGAGGAAAAGAAACTGTGCTGCAGTGAATTTATGTGTTGTGATCCTGAATAGGGGGCTTATAACACATGGCTCCAGCATTGGAGGAATTCTGAATCTAATGTTAAGGTTGTTTAAGTGATGCTGGTGGTATATTCTTGATATATAAGCAAAAAAAAAACAAATGTGTTCTTACTTATTTTATTCCTGAAATCTTTCCTACATTGGGTCTGGAAGTTAAGTGAACCATGAAAATACATACCGGAATATGTGTGTGATTTTACAAATACATGTATTTGTATATTGATGAGTATATTGATCTGTTCATGTACATGCATACTTAAGTGGTAGGACAAATCCATATATGTACATTAATATAGTCGTGAGTGACCATATATGCTGTTGATACATGGATATGCTATTCTCGGCCATAACTTGGTGTCATTATTAAAATACCTCGATTCAATAATATCCTGCAAATAATTATGTGTGTGTGGGTGTGTGAGTATATATATATATATATATATATATATATATATAAGTCATCTAAAAGTCTATAAGACAGGAAAAAGATGCACTCATATATTTGTCAATAGAGTGCATATATCATCTGAAGTGTACAGTATTATATATCCACCATGGCTGATCTTACCAACTGGTTTTGCACTAGGAGTACAATGGAGTGTTAGGTGACAATCTGATTATATAACCTTACGCTCATCAGAGGTAGCTGATATGGAATGAAATATGGTGACTGCTCTCTATTGTTGGAGGTGAAAGGACACATCCGGTTTGTAGTTGCTGTGAAAAGATGATGAAACAAACACAGTAGGGGATTTAATTAAGGGTTATGTTCCTTGGTACCAAGACATCGCCACTAGGTTGGTTTGGTGTAAGTCGGCAAGAGCTATCATGAAGTGCTTGTGGGAATTGTGGGCGATATATATATATATAGTGTGTGTGTTGATTTCCCATCTACACACTAATGCATTCCTCCATCCATTCATTCAGCAAACTTCAGCACCCATTCATTAGGTGATCAGCTAACCAAATATGGATGAGGAGAATGACTGGGTGGATGGATGGATGGTATATCTCTGACTGGTAGAGATGTTCCTGTCATGAGTGTTACCTTAGCTATGGCTCAGATAATGAAGAGCAATAAGAAGGAGAGAGAGAGAGAAAGACAGACAGACAGACAGAGAATGTTGTGGGAGTGAAACAAAGAATCCTTACTTGCTTATCATTTATCGACATCAACATCCTTATCATCATCATCACCATCATGTACACATTAGAAACACTATATTGAAGTTTTTTTTTACGTATAAACTAACAGTGGCCAATGAGCAACTGTTGAGTTGTGGAGGTAACATTATCTTTGGGTGTATATATATGTGTGTGGATGTGTGAATGCACGTATGTATGGGTATATGATGTGTTTGTTTATGTGTGCGCGATTATATTTGTATTTTAATGTGCGTAGGCATTTGTGTGTATTTCTGAAAGTGTCTACATTTGTAAATGTATGTACACAATTACGCATGTAGAATAGCATCAAGAATATATGTAGGTATATATGTTATATATATGTATATATATATATATATATATATATATATATATATATATATATACATATGCAGAGAGAGAGAGAAAGAGAGAGATATTATTCACCTACGCACATCTATGTGTGTATGTGTGTCCATATATATATATATATATATATATATATATAATGTATGCATGTATATGTATACACACACACAGTTAGGTAAATGATTGTGTTTACAAACAAGATGAAACAAAATAATATTCAATACAATAAATAAAGCATTCTGTGAAACCGAAACTTCGTGACTTGTGACTAGTTTCATGTTCCTGTGTATGTGTGTGAAAGTGAGCATGCATCATAATATTTGCACAGATTTTGTGAATGTGTATATGGGTCTATACACCTGTGTACATGTAGCTATGTGTTTGGTCGTTTATACCAAAACACTGAACATATATATATATACACACATCATACACAAAGACATATAAACAACATACACACACTCACAAACACATAAACAAATATATATATATATATACATATATATATATATATATACATACACAGATGTATTTATCACCCCCTCCACACACACACACACACACACACACAAAACATTACATATACACACATTTACATACACCTCCTTTGTCCTTAGATCAGATCCTATCAATTTTCATGGACGTGTGTTCGTATTTATATATAAAGCCACACACATACAAATACATGTATTTGTGCATATGTGCATCTATCTATCCCTCATTATATATATACATAAACACACACACACATATATATATATATATATATATATATATATATATATATATATA
>NC_068992.1:50085789-50088426 GCF_001194135.2 Octopus bimaculoides
AAGCAGGCAGAATCGTAAGAATGCTGGACAAAATGCTTAACAGCATTTCTTCTGCTCTTGCATTCTGAGTTCAAATCCCACCGATTTCGATTTTACATTTCAGCATTCTGGGGTCAAGAAAATAAGCACTGGTTGAACACTAGAATTGATGTGATTGACAAACACTTACCACCACTAGAATTACTGGCCTTGTGTCAAAAATTTGAAAGAATTATTGCTATTGGCTGAGGAGGTGGATGGAAGAACCAGAAAAGACAAGTCTTCACAGCACACAAAATGAGATCAAAGATTAGATTTCTAACCACATGGTTCTTGGTTCAGTCCCACTGCATGGCCCTGTAACTTTGTGGTTTGGCAACAGAGCCTGATATAAGTATCAGCCATAAAAAGTAATGAAGTTGATTCATTTGACTAAAAATTTTTCAAGGTGGTGCCCCAGCATGGCCACAGTCTAATGACTGAAACAGGTAAACTATAAAGTTTGCAAAGGGTGGGGGTGATGGGAAACAAAGTGAGGACAAAAAAAAAAATCAAGACTTGGGATATGATATAGAATAAAGTGGGAATGGTGAAAGAAAGTGTCTTTGGTAGAGATAGGGTGATAGTGGTGGTGGTGGTGGTGTAGTTAGTGGTAATGGTGGTGATGTAGGTGGTGGTGTAAGGGATGAGAAATCCTTGTCCAACATTTCCTGACGGGCAGAAAACATTAAACACATCTGAGTCAATATTTAACTTTTTGGGTGTCAAACATCAATAAATTCTTCTGTTTAGGTAAATTTACCTCTGTGAGAGAGAGAGGGGACGGGACGGAGAGAGAGAGAGGGGACGGGACGGAGAGAGAGAGAGGGTGGAGGGGGGAGAGAGATGGCTGTTGGACGAAGACGGATAAAGGAAATAAAAGACCTATTGGAATACATAGCTATTAAGTCAAAATCTGTATTGTTGTTAGTGTTGTTGTTGTTTCCTGTCTAGTGAACTTGTACATAACAGTTTCATACTGACCACTGAGCTTTCGAGTTTAAAAAATTTTTTTTTTTATCAAGTGTTCAAATCTACCTTGGGATTAAGGTTGACTTTGTCTTTCATCCTTTCAGGATCAATAAAATAAGTACCAGTTGAGCGCCAGGGTTGATGTAATTGATTATCCCCCTCCCCTAAGAAATTTCAGGCCATGTGCCTATAGTAGAAAGGATTATTATTATTATTAATAGTAATAATAATGATGATAATAATAATTGCTCGATTTGGAACAGCAAGAAAAATTCTTCATATCTAAGGAAACTGGTTGTGACCCAGTATCAAGGACATTGATTCTGAATGTAAAGCATTTGTGCACATCACAAATAATAATAATAATAATAGTAATAATAATAATAATAATAATCTGATATCAGAAAGACAAACACACAAAAAGGCAAATAGAGACAGACAGACACATGCAGATAGATAAGACACAAGCAGATGGATATGTGAAAACAGCAATTCTTTAAATAGTCTTATCTGCAGGGTATGTAATGACAAAATGTGTTAATACAACAAGAGCAAACAATTGTCTTGTACACAGAGGCAACAGACACATGTATAGATGCACGCACACACACACACACATATACACACATTTGTGTGAGTGTGTGTACATAGAAGTCTGTATCTGCTGAGGTATCTACAATCATATAGAATCCCACACCATCTCATATCAATCCTATTTCCAATAGACACCAATTGCTCACACTTCCAAGGTAAGCAAATGGTTTCAATCACAGAAAGACAATGTAAAATATTTGTAATTTACAGACAATATTGACAGATCACAGTCGTGACAAGCGTTGTGGTGGTGAGTGTCAATATTATGGAGTTGTCAGTATTCTACTATAGTCTTAGTATGCTTGGTTGCAGTGGTTAGACATACTTGATTTAGTGTGGTGGTTGCACGGTTAATGGAGGAAGAAAAAGAAAAGAAACGCCAGAGGAACCCCAACGTTTTAATGTTGGAGGGATTGACATTGCCATAATGAGCTGAAATCATTGTGGTCACTAGCTAACAAATGATAAGGAAGTGGGTCCCAGTGCAAAATCTATGTAAAGTTTAACTATGACTTCTACTTACTAACCACCATTGTTCATAAAACCCTGTGGTAAGTAGTTTGCTTACTGACCACATGATTCTGGGTCCAGTACCATTATTATTAAGGACTCACACAGTCTAAGTGATGCCAGTATGAGACAAACAGAGCAAGCTTAGCATGGAGAGAACAGATCCCTCCCTCCCTGCTCACTACTCTCTTTCTCTCTCTCTTTCTTGCTCTCTTTCTTGCTCTCTATTTTTATTCCACATCTTAACTGATACCAATACATCACAAGAAATTCTTCTATAATCACCTTGCCTCTTCGACCAACTGACACATGCAGGTACACACACGCAACAGTCTTCCAAGATAAAAGGCTGGAGAATCAGTGAAGTTCATTTGTTTCTTGAGCCAAAAAAACCCCACACAATATGAGCATCAAATGTGTGGTTTTAGTATGGTCTATAGTTTAATGAGACAGAGTGGGGAGAGAAGAGGTAGGAAGGAAGGAAAGAGAGAGAGAGAGAGAGAGAGAGAGAGAGAGAGAGAGAGAGAGAGAGAGAGAGAGAGA
>NC_068992.1:50088436-50091097 GCF_001194135.2 Octopus bimaculoides
TTTTTAAGATGTGTGTGTGTGAGAGAGAGAGAGAAAGAGAGAGAGAGAGAGAGAAAGAGAGACTGACAATGAGAGATAGGCAAAGAAAAAAAAGATCAAGGATTCAACAAATTGATTGACAAGACAAGAATTAGATTGGTTGGTATCAGTAATTAATGACAGGGTTTCGTATGCGATGAGCCTGGGTCTTGTTTTTAAGATGTGTGTGAGAGAGAGAGAGAGAGAGAAAGAAAGAGAGAAAGAGAGAAAGAGAGAGAGAAAGAGAGAGAGAAAGAGAGAAAGAGAGAGAGAGAGAGAGAGAGAGAGAGAGAGAGGAGGCTTCACATGATGAGCAGACTCATTTTCAAAGATAAGAGAGAGAGAGAGAGAGAGAGAGAGAGAGAGAGAGAGAGAGAGAGAGAGAGAGAGAGAGAGAGGAGGCTTCACATGATGAGCAGACTCATTTTCAAAGATAAGAGAGAGAGAGAGAGAGAGAGAGAGAGAGAGAGAGAGAAGTGAGTTTTTATGAGTCATGCCCTGCTTCAAAGATAAGATGGATGGGAGTTTTTTGTACATTAAGTAAGAAATGTCAGGATTAATCTCATCTGATGGCACAAAAACACTACTTTTATGCAATTTTATAGACTGAGAGAGAAAAATGAAAAATGATAAAGAGAAATGAAAGAGATAGATAGAGAGAGAAAGAGATGAATAGAAATAAGAGAGGGAGAAAGAGAGAGGAAAAATGAAAGAGACCTAGAGGTGGATAGAGAAGAATTTGACATTGTGTAAAGTAGAAGTGTTAAAGGCTTACAAGTGTTGTGTTGGGAGTGGGTTTAGGGAGATGGGAAGAGAAGAAAACAAAACAAACCCCACACCCTAAAAGACGAAAAAAAAAAAAAAAAACGTAGGAAAAAATCCAACAACAACAAAATTTGGCATCATAACTCATTGGTGATTAACTGTAGCAAACACTTCTGGAAGGTAAAACACAAGAGATCCAAAGATAAACAGACAACAGGAGTAAAGTAATTAGTGAAGAATGTAAATCAAAGACGAAAAAAAACAAAAGGCCTTACAACAAACAACAACAGAGGTTTTCAGATTCTGTGAAGAATTTTTTTCCTAATTCTTTCTTCAAGGTGAGCTTTTCCACCAGGTGAGACAAAGTTATGAGAAATATTTCAACTATCAGAAAAAAGCTTCCCAAAACATACGTTTTACTTTCATTTTAGGTATTTTTGTTTCGTTTATGTATTATTATTATTATTATTATTATTATTATAATAATCAAGGCAGCGAGCTGGCAGAATTGTTAGCATGCCAGGCAAAATGCTTAGCAGTCTTTCATCTGCTGCTATGTTCTGAGTTCAAATTCCACTGAGGTCGACTTTGCCTTTCATCCTTTTGGAATCGATAAAATAAGTACCAGTTGAACACTGGGGTCAATGTAATCAATTAGCCCCCTTCCCCAAAGTTTCAGGCCATGTGCCAAAATTTGAAACCATTATTATTATTATTATTATTATTACTATTATTAAGGTGGCGAGCCAGCAGAATCGTCAGCACGCCAGACGAAATGCTTAGTGGCATTTTGTCTGTCTTCACATCCCAAGTTCAAATTCTACTGAGGTTGACTTTGCCTTTCATCCTTTTGGAGATGATAAAATAACTACCAGTTGAGTACTGGGGGTTGATGTAATCAACTTACCCCTCCTTGAAATTGCTGGCCTTGTGCCAAAATTTGAAACTTATTATTATCTTTCAATTTTCTTTCCATTTCTTGCCAAGTGTCTTCCTAACACCTAGGGCAAAGAGACCCAGTGTATACATTGGTAGGCCATTAAAATAAACACACCAGATTGTTCATTTACAAGGTCATGTGATAGTGAAAAAAAGAAATTATTATTATTATTATTATCATTATTATTGTGACATATATATAACCTATTTATTACTGTGGTAAGGAGGGGACAATTTTTTGCTACTTAATCACTAATTTTGACTTTTCTAAGATAAATCTTCAGTGCCACCATTTACAACCTATAATTGATAGCAGTTAAACAGAGGACGGAACAGTGGTTTTCCTCAAACGACTTAACCACTTTTGCAGAACTAATGATTTGTTGTAGAAGAAGAAGAAGATGGAGGAAGAGGAAATGATTAATGGCAGATCTCTTTAAGAAGGTTTCTGCAAATGTCAGTAGATAGGTGCACTGATGCCATTGAACAGGAGCAGAATAATAGGTCACTGCACAAATGGGTCATGTAATGTCACCACAGAAAATATGGAAAAAACAAAAAACAAGAATGATTCTCAGTGATTTGTGTTGAATAACACACACATACACACATGCATGCAGCTTTGTAAATAGACACATATGTATCTGTCTAAATAGACACGCATAGGTTTGTACCAAAGTATATGGACATTCAGACACTTGCAAAAATATAATTTATATTGTTGTTGTTGTTTCCTATGCCTATGTATATATAGGCATATGCATGGCTGTGTGGTTTGAAGCTTGCTTCCAATCCACATGGTTCTGGGTTCAGTCCCACTGTCTGGCACCTTGGGCAAGTGTCTTCTACTATAGCCTTGGGCTGACCAAACCTCTCTGAGTGGATTTGGTGGATGGAAACTGAAAGAAGCCTGTTGTGTGTGTGTGTGTGTGTGTGTGT
>NC_068992.1:50091145-50093674 GCF_001194135.2 Octopus bimaculoides
GTGTTTGTTTGTGTGTGTGTGTGTCATCATCATCATCAACATCATTTAACCTCTATGTTCCATGCTGGTATGGGTTGGAAAGTTTGGTAGGATCAGATGGATCCAAGGTGTGCATTGTGTTCCAAATGTTTGCTTTGGCACGGTTTCTACAGCTGGATGCTCTACAGGGTGCTTTCTTAATGCCACCAGCATTATTGAGGTCACTGTGCAACTCACACACATTACATATATAAATGTTCTGAAATCTTTCACAGCCTTGGATTTTTATCTCATTCTGTTAATTTTATATATATATATATATATATGGAGAGAGAGAGAAATAAAATCATTGTTTTAGCATCCTCTTTATCTATGCTTGTATGAATCAGAATGAACCCATAAAGGCAGACTTTCTACAACCAGATGCCCTTTCTTTTAAGGGAAAGTGAGGTTGGTCAATATGATTGACCTTCAATGCTCGACTGGTACTCAGTTCCATTGAATCTGGAGGGATCACTAAAATAAAGAATCACTCAATCTATATGGTGGCATATTACAAAAGATGGGGGCACAGTTGATTGAAACGATACCAGTTCATGATTGGTTTTGTTGACCTTTGTAGAATGGAACCCAAAACTGACCTCAGTAGAATTTGAACCTGGGACATAAACCTACACCACAATGCATTTTGTCTATCACTATCGATCAATTCTACAAAACCAAACCTGTAGATTTTAGGGGTTTTTTCTGAATAGGGAGCTAGTCTTTCTCCAATAAATTTCCACGACAAGTTGGTATATTACTAAAGTAATGAAAGTTACATTCTTTGTCTAAAATGCCAGTGCTGTCCAAGTTTTCCCTGGTTTCTCAAGACAGGAAGCTAAACTCTCTCAAAGATGTTGGTGTATTACTAAAGCAATGAGAATTAACATTCTTTGTCTATGAATCCAGTTCTGTCTGGTTTTCTTTGCATTATGAACACATAACTCTGAGACTAAACATTCATGACACATACCAGTCACCTTTTAACTATTGTTAATACTTAAGACTTGATGTCAGTGAGGGCAAGTAACCATGGAAACATTGCTCTACTTACATAGGGTCAACAACACAATTGGATTATGTTCTGCTACAATAGTTGCTATAGCAACAATTTACAGCTCAGTGGTGGTGGAAAGCTCCAACTAAACCAAGCTAACACCAGAAGGAAAAGTAGGCACAGAAGAACATCATGAATTAGACTGAATATTGATTTCTAACAAAAGTGCAAGACCTCAAATATGTGGGAGGGAACAGCTAAAAATATACTGACCACTTATCTATCCCTGTCCCTACCAATACTGGACTGATAATCTATTTTTATCCATTGCGAAAGAATAAGAGGCAAAGCTAACCTTAGTAAGATTCGAACTCAGAAATGTAAGAGGCAAGATTTAATATTAATACAAAATATCAACGTATTGTTAACTGAGTTTTACTGAACTAACAATAATGTGTGTGTGTGTGTATATATATATATATATATATATATATATATTGTTGTTGGCACTCTGTTGCTTACGACGTTGAGGGTTCCAGTTGATGCGGTCAACGGAACAGCCTGCTCGTGAAATTAATGTGCAAGTGGCTGAGCACTCCACAGACATGTGTACCCTTAACGTGGTTCTCGGGGATATTCAGCGTGACACAGTGTGACAAGGCTGACCCTTTGAATTACAGGCACAACAGAAACAGGAAGAAAGAGTGAGAGAAAGTTGTGGTGAAAGAGTACAGCAGGGTTCGCCACCATCCCCTGCCAGAGCCTCGTGGAGCTTTAGATGTTTTCGCTCAATAAACACTCACAACACCTGGTCTGGGAATCGAAACCGCGATCCTATGACCGTGAGTCCGCTGCCCTAACCACTGGACCATTGTGCCTCCACATATGCATGTGTATACCTGTAAATTCAATGTGATTTTTCAGAGACACACACACCCCTTTAGGGGTAAATAACTTCCTAAGAAGAGGATATGACTCCAGATAAACCCCAAGCCATTTGTTAACTAGAGATGAATAAAATAATTATTAGACTAAGTGTCAAGGAAGGGGTTGATATCATTTGCTAAAACCTCTCAAGAAGGTGGTTCAGCATGGCTGCAAATCAATGATTGAAGTCAGTAAAAGGCTAAAATTTAAAAAAAAAAACAACAAAAAAATTGAAAGAAAGGAGAGGAAAAGAAAAACAGAGAAATAAAAGAAAATTCTAGGTGAGATTTGAACCTACAACCAGTGTAACACATGATAGTAAACAGAACACTTGCAACATATACCGCTATGTATATCTCATTAACCAGTTTCAGCACCTTTCATTGCAGATTTAATACAAAAACAAACAAGTAAACATTAAAAAAAAAAGAGAAATAAAAAAGAGAAAATCGAACAACCATCAACCATAATACTGTTACATTTAATTTCCTCTCAGAGTTTCTTTTGTCCATTTGAACAAACAAAACATCGAATACTTTTGGAAATAGAAAAAAAAAAAAAAAAAAAAAAAAAAAAAAAAAAAA
>NC_068992.1:50095247-50095958 GCF_001194135.2 Octopus bimaculoides
GTGTGTGTGTGTGTGTGTGTGTGTGTGTGTGTGTGTGTGTGTGTGTGTGTGTGTGTGTGTGTGTGTGTGTGATAAAGACAAAATAAATATGTAAAAGGAATCTAAAAGACATGCCGGTGATGAAGGAAGCAGTTTCAATTATTTCTGCTGAAAACTGTTACCTCAAAGAGAAGAAAATAAGGAACAAACTAAGGTTAAGGAACTTGTTTTCTGTTGCTGTTCAATGTTTGTTTGGGACTATTCTTGTTGTTGTTGTTGTTTGTCTTTTGTTAATTACTATTGCTGATGTTGTTGCTATTGTTGTCTTATGATTAAAGTTTTGTTAGGGCTGAATAGAAGCATTCTTGAATTAAGTTTCAGCTGTGTGCGTGGAGGTGGGGGAGAAATTTAGATGGGAAAGATAGACAAATATATAGATAGATAAATAGATAGATAGATAGATAGATAGATAGAGAGAGAGAAAAAGAGAGAGAGAGAGACAACAGGGAGGAAAGTAGGAGGGGGAGACAGACAGGCAAAAGAAATTTTAAAAAATTAAACACACCCAGGAAAAGAAAGAGAAGCAGGAAGATAGATTCTTGAATAAAGAGAGAGAGAGAGAGATAGAGAGATACAAGGATGGAGGAAGAGAAAAAAATCAAAGTGGAAAGAAAAGGAAATGGAGAAAGAAAAAGAAACAGGGAGAAGAGATGTCAAAAAATATATATTATG
>NC_068992.1:50095968-50098757 GCF_001194135.2 Octopus bimaculoides
GAGAGAGAGAGAGAAAGAGAGAGAGAGAGAAAGAGAGAGAGAGAGGAAGTGGGTATAGAATACCTGCCACTTACTTCTTATTTCTTGATTTATGCATGTGGGGGATGGTTGGAGAGGTGGGATGACTATAGAAGAATTTCTTGTGATGTATGTATTGGTGTCAGTTAAGATGAGGAAGAAGAATAGAGAGGGAGAGAGAGAGAGAGCGGAGAGAGAGAGCGGAGAGAAAGAGAGCATGAGAGGGTAAGATAGAGAAGAATGAGAGAGAGAGAGAGAGGGGGGTGGAGGAAGGTTAGTCATAGATGACAGAGAAGAGATTGACTCTAAAAGTCAAACTGTTGATATTTTGCAATTCATCATCATCATCATCTAACTTCATGGCAGCCCATATTGGAGCTTGATTTTGCTAGTAATAGAAGACAAACTTCCCTCAAATCACATTTTTTGGGGGATTAGAATAAGAGACATAGGTAGAATGAATCCTGAATTTCCTGCACATAAAAAAAAGACAAGATGGTCATGGGCAGAGTACCTTTGATTGAGAAAAGCTCGAGACAGGTAAATAATATCATTAGATTTAACACTCACTGATCCAGACCCCCTCCTGGAAAATAAGTACCATATGGAGGTTCATTTAACACTTTATAAGCCAGCAGATGGGAGTTCTTTGTAGTAAAAACTGAATTCAAATCTGGTAAAGATGGCAGGATATGATTTGGAAGCCAGAGAGATTTGACTGCTATTTCTAGCAAGCCAAGCGATTGTCTTTTACCTGTTTCAGTCATTAGACTGCGGCCATGTTGAGGTGCTGCCTTGAAGGATTCAGCTGAAGAAATTGAGCCCAGTGCCCTGTTTTTCTTTTAAAAGTCTGATACTTATTTTATCAGTCTCTTTTGCCAAACTGCTAAGTCACAGGGATGTAAACAAACCATCACCAGTTGACAAGTGGTGGTGGTGATGGTGGTGATACACACACATACATAAAGAAATGTCTACCAAATCCACTCATATGGCTTTGGTCAGCCCAGTGCTATAATAGAAGGCATTTGGCCGAGGTGCTACACCTACACCTATATATATAACTATACATACATACATACATACATATTGTTTAACGTCCAGTGTCCATGTTGGAATGGGTTAGATGGTTTGTCCAGGGTTGGTTAGCTGAGGGGCTGCACCAGATTCCAGTCTGATTTGGCATAGTTTCTATGGCTGGATGCCCTTCCTAACACCAACCACTCCAAGAGTGCAGTGGGTGCTTTTACGTGCCATTGGCATAGGTGCCAGTTGTGTGACACCAATATTTGCCATGATTATGATTCCACTTGGCTTAATGGGTCTTCTTCTCAAGTATGGCATATTGCCAAAGGTCTCGGTCATTTGTCAATGCCTCTGTGAGGCCCAATGCTCAAAAGGTAATTTTTACATGCCACCGGCATCAGCCACATTACCTTTGTGAGGGCCAATACTTGAAAGGTGCTTTTTACCTGCCACTGGCACAGATACCAGTTGTGTGATACTAGCAATGGCCACAGCAACCATTTCACTTGCCTTGACAGGTCTTCTCAAGCACGGCATATCGCTAAAGAGAATGAAAAAGTTTTGGCATAATTTATTCACCATAATATGTGTTTCATTTGCTAATAAAAGTTACAAAATTGTACATGTGGGAGAAACATGTAAGATATCTCCTACATGTACAATTTTGTAACTCCTATTATCAAATGAAACATGCGTAATGGTGAATAAATAATATCAAAATGTTTTTCTGATCTCTTTTGATACGTAATCATTCCAAAAATTTTTTTCCAGAATTTTCTAACCCTTATGCATACTTCACACAAATATAACATATACCATTATTTAACATGACTATGTAGAGAATTTTTTCAACAAGTGACTATGGTAAAGTTTGAACTGAGAAGGAAAGAGTAACAAACGACAAACTAACTACAAAGTATCCAGTTCAACAGATTCTCTACAATTTCCACTAAATTACTACCATAAATGTGGAGGCGCAATGGCCCAGTGGTTAGGGCAGTGGACTCACGGTCATGATTCCCAGACCAGGCGTTGTGAGTGTTTATTGAGCGAAAACACCTAAAAAGCTCCACGAGGCTCCGGCAGGGGATGGTGGCGAACCCTGCTGTACTCTTTCACCACAACTTTCTCTCACTCTTACTTACACACACACAGCGACTACCATTAATAAAATCCTGAAATGTGAAAAGAAATAGGAGGAAGAGTAGGAGGAAATAAAGAAACAAGAAGGAGACGATTGATGAAAATAGATGTTATAATGGTAACTGGTTTTGCTAAGTAAGAGGATAATAATATCTGTGTTAAACGAGGTCACAGAATATATTGATTTTGAGATGGATAAATTGTTTCTTAAATGCTAAAAGCAATCAGCAGCTGATTTCTGAGAAAAGCTGATGGTGTCTATTAATTATTATTATTATTATTATTATTATTATTTATTTATTTATTTATTTATTTAGTCAATGAAAGAAATCTGATGAACTGTTTAAGCAAGTTATTTGTCTTCTCACACAATAAAAATAATTGTCTTTTATTTGAAGCCAATAATATCCTTTTTGGTTTTGGCACAGGGCCAGAAATTGGGAGGAGAAAAGGGAAGGTGATTATATTGATCTCACCTGATCAACTGGTACTTTATTTTATTGATATCTGAAAGGATGAAAAAACAAGGTTGACCTTGGCAGGATTTGAACTCAGAATATATAAAGAGTCCGAAGATATGCCACTGAGAATTTCGTCAGCCA
>NC_068992.1:50099114-50108093 GCF_001194135.2 Octopus bimaculoides
TAATAATAATAATAATAATAATAATAATAATAATAATAATAATAATAATAATAATAATAATAATAATAATAATAATAATAATAACAACAACAACAAAAATAATGGTCCTTTCTATTGGAGGCACAAGGCCTCAAATTTGTGGGTAGGGGACTAGTCGATTACATTGGTCCCAGTGTTTCACTGGTACTTAATTTATCGATCACGAAAGGATGAAAGTCAAAGTCAACCTTGGCAGAATTTGAACTCAGAACGTAGCGCAAAGCATTTTGTCCAGTGTGCTAACAATTCTGCCAGCTCGCCACCTTAAAAATAATAATTTCTTTTGTCTCTAAAGTGGGTACGAAGCAAGAAATGTTTGAGTCAACAGCATTTACTGGCAGCTGTTGCAAGCATTTCCAAGGAATGGCTAAATATATCTTCAGATCAATAGACACTGCGGTAGATGTGAAAAATAAAACAGTTCGCTATCCTACAAAATTTTTTAAAATTCATCAAAACTTCCAGGTCTACCACCACGCAAAGTTAAAAAAAAAAAAAAAATCACTCCTTCCTTCAATAACGCTACTGTGTGACTCAGATTGGTCACAGAAATGCAATGGCACAAGACTAATGGTTAAAAAGCTCAATACAACAAAGAAAGAATGCATTTATACCCAGAATTCCATGGCTACATCAATCAATAAATCTCAAGAGTAAATACTGACAGCAGCTGGATTACAACTTAAAGAATATCATTTTGCTAATGCCCAATTTTAATGTCAGATACTCAAGAATTAGAAACCCTCATAATCTCTTTGTTTTGGGTTTTTACTCACCAACAGGCCATAAATATTATTTATTCCAAACTGATGACATCAAAATGGTCAAAATTTCCAAGACTATGTCTGCTACAGATCTGATAAGCTGGGATTCATCACAACTTTCAACCAAACTTTGACCAGCCTTGCCGAGACTTGTGCCTGGTGGTGGGGACTTTCTAGGTGCAATCCCATGTCATTTGTGAAAGAAGGGTATCTTTAACATTACTCTTTACCACACACACACATACATACATACACAACATATACATACATACATATACATATATATATATATCTTTACTACAAGCTTCTTTCAGTTTCCATCTATCAAATCCACTCATAAAGCTTTAATCGGTCTTGGGTTATAATAGAAGATGCATGCCCAAGGTGCCATGCAGTGAACATAAAACCACATGGTTGAGAAACTTGTTAATTACAAGGCCATGCCTGCACATAATAATAATAATAATAATAATAATAATAATAATAATAATGGTTTCAAATTTTTCCACAGGGGCAGCAATTTTGGGGGAGGGGGATGAGTTGATTACATTGAGCCCAGTGTGGAACTGGTACTTATTTTATCGACCCTGGAAAGATGAAAGCAAGGTTGACATCGGCGGAGTTTGAACTCCGAATGTAGTGACAGGAGAAATGCCGCTAAGCATTTTGTCTGGCATGCCAACGATTCTGCCAGCTTGTCGTCTTAACAACAACAACAACAATCCTTTCTACGAGAGGCACAAGGCTTGAAATTCTAAATGCTATCCCTAAATCCGTCTAATGACAAGCTATGTCCCATGTGGCCCACTTCTTGGAAAAGGTTGGTCATGCCTGGAAGACACTAATCTAGTACAGACATAGACGTGGTTAAGACAATTGCTTAGTATAATCATAAAGTTCCAGGCTTGATCCCACTGCATCTTGGCACCTTGGGCAAGTTTCTTCTCCCGTAGTCTACTACTGCCAACACTTCTATTATCACCATCACTACCATATAACAGTTATCACTGCCATCACCACCACTACCACCACAATTACTGCAGCCATCACCACTACCACCACCACCATTGTTACTGCAATCATCACCACTACTACCACCATCACCACCACCACCATCACTACTACTACCACCACCATCATTGCTGCAATCATCACTACCACCAGTTACTGCAACCATCACCACTATTTCAGTCACTACTACCATCACAATGGTCACCACTGTCCTCACCACTAATACTACTACCACCACCACCACAATTATTGTAACTGCCGTCACCACTAACACCACCATCAAAACGCTATTCATTCCACCATCTTTACATTCACAAGAGAGACAGCTGAAAGAGGATCATTGGAAGCTCCCATCTCTTAGTCTACCTTTTTCTTTCTATCTTTCCTTTCCACTTTGGTCGCACACACCACCATTATCCTTCTCTCTTTCATTCAATTGCTACTAGAATGTTCTCTAATGTCAGAGCTGCCACCATTCTTTAGACACCTACAGATGGAGATGATGGCACTGTGGATACAGAATAATGCAAAGAATTTCAGATGGGCGATACATTTTCATCTTGACATGAAAGCATTTCCTAATTTAATTAATATATAATTTAAGATTTATCTAACAAGAATGTATAAAGCTATACACACATATAATAATTGTGTGTGTAATGTATGCATCAGAGTGTGTGGATGTATTTATTGTGTATCTATGTACTGTATATATATATATATATATATATATATATATATATATATATATATATATATATATATATATATCTCATGGTACTGTAGGCTGCAAGTAGTAAGCCCACTATGCATGCAAGACTCCAGGAGTTCCAACAAAACCTGAGTTATAATAATGATAATGATGATGATGATGATGATGATGATGATAATAATAATAATGATAGCCCTAGGTGTATGGAAAACATTCGGCAAGAAATGGAAGAAAATTTGAAGAAAGAAAAAAAACAACATAATAATAATAATAATAATAATAATAATAATAATACGGATTTCAAGTTTTGGCACAAGGCAACAATTTCAGGGGAGGGGCCAAATTGATATCGACCCCAGTGATCAACTAGTACTTATTTTATTCACCCTGAAAGGAACAAAAGCAACAGTTGACTTTGGCGGAATTTGAACTCAGAGCACGAAGACAAAACAAAATGATGCCAAACATTTTGCCTGGTATGCTAACGATTCTGCCAGCTCACCCCCTTAATAATAATCCTTTCTGATATAGGCACAAACCCTGAAACTTAGAGGATGGGGATAGTCAATTAAATCGACCCCAGTACTTGACTGGTACTCATTTTATTGACCCAAAAGGGATGAAAGGCAAAGTCGACCCTGGTGGTATTTGAACTCAGAACATGAAGACAGATGAAATGCCCCTAAGCATTTTTGCCTGGCATGCTAACGACCCTGCCAGCTCACTGCCTTATCATTGATAATAATAAAAATCATCATCATCATTTAACGTCCATTGTCCATGCTGGCATGGGTTGGACAGTTTGATCAGGGCGGGCAAGCTGGAAGGCTGCACCAGACACCAGCCTGATATAGTATGGTTTCTACAGCTGGATGCCCTTCCTAATGCCAACTACTCAGCTATAAGAACAAAATCATCATTATTATTATTGTTATTATTAACAATAATAATAACAATAATAATTTCTTTATCATCATTGTTTTACAGTTTGTGTCTATCTCCAATCTTCACAGGTTTTTTCATTAACCATCATCATTGTTAAATGTCATATTCTTGTCAGGGATGTGGTGGTCAGTTTTCTGACCCGATAGATACAGATGAATGGGTAAATGGACAGACTGATGGACTTATAGGCAGACAGACAAATGGACAGACAGACGGACAGAAAGACAGACAGAGGCAGACAAATAGATGGAGAGGATACAAAAAGTGCATAGTAAATGCTATGAAATGTTTGAGTGACAGGTTGCACTACCTCTCCCTACCCCCGCACTGCAACTGTCCCCCCCCCACCCGTCATCATTCTGAGAAGTTGTTTATAAACAGGATTAAGAGCAAACGACATTTTCATTGGTGGCAGTGGCAAAGAGTGGGGTTTAACTCAGGCAATTAATCCCATGGAATGAGGATTATGCATCAAAAGAAACACTGACACATATTTAGGAAGTGTAAGCACTCAAATACCACACACACACACATATTCAAACATACACACATGCTGAGTGCACTTTGAATGCACGACACAGCTACTTATTTAAAAACTGTGACAAGTAAATGAATTCATACACACAAACACACACACACACACACACATATTTATAATTATAAATGTTTATGTGCAATGCAGACTATATACATATATATATATATACACACAACCATGAAAAAACTGTTATGACTCATGCATACTCACACAAACAAAGTGTTTCTTAAGTATTAATAAAATGACAAAATAAAATTTATCATACATGCATACAGAAAGTAATTTGGTTGGGTATCCATGCAGACATGCTCAAACACAAGCTAATACATGTACATACACACACATGCATACACAAGAATTCTAATCTGAAAGTCTTCTTTTAAGAGTTCTCATACACGCTGACATATGTGTACAGTTCCAACCCATGCTAGCATGGAAAGCGGATGTTAAACGATATATGCACATACACACAATTATGCTTATTATACACATGCATTATAATCAAAATAGCAGTAAAGGTTAAAACTATATGTATAGGTGCAGTCGTCACTGTGCAGTAGGAAGCTTGCTTCCCAATCTCATGGTTCCAGGTTCAGTCCCACTGCATAGCTCCTTGAATAAGTGCCTTCTGCTATAGCCTTGGGCTGAACAAAGCCTTATGAGAACATTTGGCGGATGGAAACTGAAAGAAGCTCATCGTATGTGTATATATATCTATATCTATCTGTCTATATATATATATATATATATATATATATGTAGGCGCAGAAGTGGCTGTGTGGTAAGTAGCTTGCTTCCCAACCACATGGTTATGGGTTCATTCCCACTGCGTGGCACCTTGGGCAAGTGTCTTCTACTATAGACTCGGGCTGACCAAAGCCTTCTGAGTGGATTTGGTAGATGGAAACTGAAAGAAGCCTGTTGTATGTATGTATATATATATATATATATATATATATATATGTATGTGTGTGTGTATATGTTTGTGTGTCTGTGTTAGTCCCCCCAACATCGCTTGACAACTGATGCTGGTGTGTTTACGTCCCCGTAACTTAGCAGTTTGGCAAAACAGACCGATAGAATAAGTACTAGGCTTACAAAGAATAAGTCCAGGGGTCGATTTCTTCGACTAAAAAACCCTTTAAAGGCAGTTCTCCATCAGATTCATAGCTATTAGCAGTAAGTAGTTATTCTTTGTGGCACCTGTTTACAGACAGATAAACTGAACCACTAAAATCTGTCTCAATTATGTTGAATGCTGTCAAGTGCTACCCAATAGACATGAAACAGGGGCACATTGATTATAGAATAACAATGAGCTCGTTGACTAAACTAGCTCTGATTCTCATCCATAAAAACATAGCTACAACAACAGCAACATTTATTGACTTGGCCAACTCCGAGAGATTCCAGTATATGAAAAATTTAGGAAAACAAAATAGAAATTGGTAAATAAAGTTGGTAAATAAAGCTGAAATTTTGTAGATTCTTCAAGAAATTCTCATCATTTTTACGACGCTGATATGTGAGGCAGGCGAGGAACAGGAGGTGTAGAATTAGAATGAGAAGGAAAGGGGTAGGGTTGGAGGGATAAATAAAAGAAAATGAAACAATGTTTGCTTGATTCTGTTGACATCAAATAGGTGCTTGCATGTGTTTGAATGTGTGCATGTGTATGTATGCACATGTATGTGTGTAACTTGTAGAGTAGTATTTGATGGGATGGAAAGCATTGCTGGGCATATTTAGCTAGCTATTTTGGGTTCACTTTTTGACTTCTTCCCCATCAACCCTGACCCCAGTTGCAATTGCTGTTAAAGTTGTTGACTTTCACTTTCTTTATTGGCTGACAAAGGAACCCATATGTGGTCTGTCAACATGGTAGAAATAACAGCCAAATCCCTTTGAAATCATACGCTACCATCTTTAAACCTTTATGTTCCAAACACCTGCTAAATAATCCTTCCTATAGACACAAGAGTGGAGGCACAATGGCCCAGTGGTTAGGGCAGTGAACTCGCGGTCACAGGATCGCGGTTTCGATTCCCAGACCGGGCGTTGTGAGTGTTTATTGAGCGAAAACACCTAAAAGCTCCACAAGGCTCCGGCAGGGGATGGTGGCGAACCCTGCTGTACTCTTTCACCACAACTTTCTCTCACTCTTACTTACACACACACACACACACATGGCTTCTTCCATCTACATTTACAAAGAATTGGTCAACTGGCAGTGATAGGAGAGTAAAACAACTGACAGTATCCATGCAATGGGATTGAAACCCCAACCACATTATTCTGAAGCGATCTTAACTACACAACCACCTGTGTCTAGATCACAAATTTATTATTTGGATAGTGGACAAAAGAACTGACAAAACATCAGAAGAAAGAAAACTATGCCTCATCATGTTTTGTTGAGTCCATTTATGTTTTGAATTCAGACCACACCAAAACTTACTTTGCCTTTCATCATTTCAGGGTTGATAAAACATTGAACAGTCAAGTTATTTGAAGTCAATGAAGTAAATCAACAACACCCAGTGCTGTAAATCCATGCCAGTCAGCCATTGTTAGCTGTCGTCGTTGTCATCGTCATCAACACCACCTGGCAGAAGTTTCGAGAGAGTCAACACAAAATACCTTGTGGTAGGCAGCTTTTTTACTTTCTGAATGAAAATCTTGCCAAGGTCAGCTCTGCTGATTCATCTTCCCAGGGTCAATAAAATCATGTCCCAACCAAGGACTGGAGTTGATGGAATTGACAAACCCCGTCTCCTCAAAACTGCTGACCTTGTGTCTAAATTAGAAACAATTATTATTGATTATGTGGCGGATCAATAAAATTGCTTGAGCAGTGGATAAAACACCTTGTCATGTTTAATTGTGGTGCTTAACATTTTCGGTTCAAACTCTGCTAATGTCCACTGTGCCCTCCATCCTTCTGAGGATAAAAATCAGTCAAGTACTGATACTTTTATCCCCAGAAGGATGGGGGATAAAGTGGTGATCAAGTACTGGGATTGATATGATCACCACTTGTTCACTTCTAGTCAAGTACTGGGGTTGATATGATCACTTGTTCTCCTCCTCCAAAATTTCTGGCCTTGTGATTGGCAGAATCATTTGAAGGTCAGACAAAATGCCTGGCTGTATTTGTTTAACTTGCTACATTCTGAGTTCAAATCCTGTTGAGGTTAACATTGCCTTTCATCTTTTCAAGATCAATAAAATGAATTACCAGTCAAGTACTGTAGTCAATATAATGGATTATTCCTCCTCACACTAAATGTTTTTGCATTGTGCCAATATTAGGAATTATTATTATTGTTATTATTATTATTATTAAGGTGGTGAGCTGGCAGAATCATTAGCACACCAGGCAAAATGCTTAGCGGCATTTCGTCTGTGTTTACGCTCTGAGTTCAAATTCCACTGACACCAACTTTGCCTTTCATCCTTTCAGGATTAATAACTTAAGTACCAGTTGAGTATTGGGTTGATGTAATCAACTCTCCTCCTTCCCCAAAATATCAGGCCTTGTGCCTTTAGTAGAAAGGATAATTGTCATTATTAATAACACTCTTGTTCAAGAGAGGTCACTGTGAGGTGTGTCATAGTTAAGATTAATCATAGCAGAAATGGAACACCATCACTTAACGACAACCCTGTCACTAGTCATCACTGAATGTATGAGAGAGGCTCCACAGGCTTACTTGACCTGCTAAAAATAGCAACTGAATCTCTTTCAAATTAAATCCATTATCATATTAAAAGAAGACAAAGGACAAGGAAGTCCTGTTTTGTGGTCTTGCACAAAGGATTAAGCAGGATGCTCAAGACAGAAGGCTTTTTGTTATAGGTTTGCTCAATCAGGGATTGAGAAAGGGTTACACCACAACAGTTGGTTATTATCTCTCCCAAACTACACCCCTGGGGGAAGCAGAAGTTCCAAGCCCTTGTGATCGTGATAGGAAGATCAGAACCCCTTGTAAACACTTAGGACCTCGTTTTGCCCCAGTTCCTACACCACCACCCTCCTCCTCATTCCCACCACAACCCTCATCCATTGATATTCATGTTGATGTTTTGGTTGTTGTAATAGCTGTTGCTGCTGTCTTACAGGTTTAAAAACTATTTCCTTTGAAATCGGACTGCAAAGAACCTGCCTGAAACAATGTGAGTAGAAGGAGGAGGAAGAAGAATAGAGGAGGAAGAAGAATAGAGGAGGAAGAAGAATAGAGGAGGAGAAGGAAGTAAGAGATAGAAGGAGGGTTTCACTGATGTACCAGTTATTGTTGTGGTTCTTTCTCAGGCTCGGGGAGTTATCATTATTGTTGTTATTTTGGTTACTGTATAAATTACTAGCTGCAGCGTTAATGTTTTATGCTAATGCTACAAGAATGTTTTACATTCAATAAATCAAAGATTTTTAGCCGACGCTCTGTGTGAATTAAACAGCAGGTTTTGAATTCAATTTAATTCACACACACACACACACACACACAGTGTGTTGACTAAAATTTATTCTATGATAGTGGTTCTCAACCATTTTTCTCCCACGACCCACTTCAACTTTAAAGAAAAAACAACAAAACATGCCTCCCAACCTCCATGAACAGACAAATATAACGCACACACACACACACACATATGTATGTAAGTGTATTCTATCTGTTTACTTGTTTCAGTTATTTGACTGTAGCCATGCTGAAGCTGTGTCATAAAGGGTTTTTTTCAGTCAAAGAAATCTTATTCTTTATAAGCCTAGTATTATTTTGTTGGTCTCTTTTACTGAACCGCTAAGTTATGGGGATGTAAATACATCAACATCAGTTGTCAAGCGATGGTGGGGTGATAAAACACACATACACACACACACATATACATACATACATACATACATATATATATATGTATATATATATATATATACACACACATATGCGATGGGCTTCTTTCAGTTTCTCTAC
>NC_068992.1:50108103-50109420 GCF_001194135.2 Octopus bimaculoides
GCCTGAGGGTATAGTAGAATATACTTGCCTGAAGTGCCACACAGTGGAACTGAACCCAGAACTATGTGGTTGGGAAGCAAGCTTCTTACCACACAGCCATGCAGTTAAATTAATATTGCAAGTTTATTCAGTCTTTATCGACTCAACCTTGGTGAAACCAATGCGCCAGAGACTGCCACTGGTTTTGATACAAGCTTACTGTTTTAAAATGAACAAAACTAAAATCTTGCATTGAGATCTCATGTTAATTCGTGTTCCAAACACCAGCTTGATAAGTATTTTAAATATGTGCCACAAGGGCAGCTTGGAGGTAGGTGGGGATGAGGCGATTACATTGACTCCAGTGTTCAACTGGTACTTATTCTATCGACTCCCGAAAAGATGAAAGACAAAGTTGACCTAATCACATAGTTCTGGGTTCAGTCACACTGTGTGGCACCTTGGACACACTCAGTCTTGTGAATGGATTTAGTAGATGGAAATTGAAACCAGCCTGTCATATATATATATATATATATATATCTGTGTGTGTGTGTGTGTGTGTGACACTTGGCCCAAGGTGCCATGCAGTGGAACTGAACCAGAACTATGTGGTTAGGAAGCAAGCTTCTTACCACACAGTCATACCTGTGCATGTGTGTATTGAGTAAGAGAGAGAGAGAAACGCTTAGTAAAAAAAAAACAAAAAAACTTGCAAGAGAAAAACCTAGAACAATGAAATTAACTAATTATGGAAGTGGGAAGATGGTAGGAGGAATGTTTTATTGTACTTCATAGGAATTCGGTGCGTATATGAGACATTTAAAAAAAAAAATTTTTTACAAATCTGAAAATGGTTTCACTCCTACACAACACAAATGTTTTATAAACACCAGCTGAGCAATCTTTCTGCATATGCTAAAATAAGCAACCCACATGATTATATTAACAATACTTTGCACTATATATGTTACATACACACAAGCAATTGAAGTTACAAACCAGAGGAAAAAAAAAAAAAAAAGTTTTCCAACTCATGTACTGGTGGTTATTAATATATTTAAAGGTGGAAAATTTCAGTGTGGCCATGTGGTAAGAAGCTTGTTTCCACATGGTTCAAAGTTCAGTCCCACTGCATGGCACCTTGGCCAAGTGTCTCCTAATATAGCTCTGAGATGACCAAAGCCTTGCGAATGTGGATTTCTCAGATGGAAAGTGAAAGAAGCCCATCATTTGTGTATATGTGTGTGTGTGCGTTTGATATATTCTTTACTCTTTTACTCTTTTACTTGTTTCAGTCATTTGACTGCAGCCATGCTGGAGCACCACCTTTAGTTG
>NC_068992.1:50109767-50117584 GCF_001194135.2 Octopus bimaculoides
TACCAAATCCACTCACAAGGCTTTGGTCAGCCCGAGGCTCTAGTAGAAGACACTTGCCCAGGGTGCCATGCAGTGGGACTGAACCCGGAACCATGTGGTTGGTAAGCAAGCTACTTACCACACAGCCACTCCTGCATATATATATATATACATATATATATATGTATCATCATCATCATCATTGCTTAATGTTTATTTTCCATGCAAGCATGGGTTGGATGGATTGACAGGAAATGGTTAGTCAGGGAGCTCTCCAAATTCCAATTGTCTGTTGAGGCATGGTTTCTACAATCGGATGCCCTTCCTAAGACCAAACACTCTACAGAGTGTGCTGGGTACTTATTACATGCCAGCCGTGCAGGTGCTTATGCAGCACTGTCATGAATGCATTTTATGTGGCACCAACACCTGTAAAGGTCAAGCCTATATGCATGAATGATAGTGATTTTACTTAGCTGTATATATATATATATATATATATATATATATATAGATAGTAGCAGAAGCTATTAACTGATATTATTTCTTCTTACTTTTATGGTAAAATATGAAATATATTTTTAGCTATATGTGCTTTCACCCACGTAAACTATCAGGGATAATTTACATACCAACATAGACAGATAATCAGGAATAGACAAACGAGTGAAACGAAAATAAAACACCAACAAAAAGGATAGTTTTTATGTAATGATGTATAGAAATATATTTTTTCATAAAATATATGTCAATGTAGAAGCACGTGGGAGTGGGAGTGTGTGTGTGTGTGTGTGTGTGTGTGTGTGTGTGTGTGTGTGTGTGTGTGTGTGTGTGTGTGTGTGCATCATCATCATCATCATCATCATCATTATTATCATCATCGTCAACAGCTGTAACATGGGTTGGCTGCTTCTTATTTCTTTATTGCCCACAAGGGGCTAAACATAGAGGGGACAAACAAGGACACACAAAGGAATTCAGTCGATTACATCGACCCCCAGTGCGTAACTGGTACTTGATTTATCGATCCCGAAAGGATGAAAGGCAAAGTCGACCTCGGCGTAATTTGAACTCAGAACATAACGGCAGACGAAATACTGATAAGCATTTCGCCCGGCGTGCTAACGTTTCTGCCAGCTGACCGCCATGGGCCCAAGGACTGCATCATGTTCCAATACCTATTTTGGGTATGGTTTATATTAAGTGTTTCTCAACCAGGGTCCATAAAAAAATTTTGCTTTAGATGTGTTTATTAGAAGAAACAGCTAAGTTTCTTTCTCTAACATTTTACATGGTTCCACTTACACAAGTTATTGTGTGAAAAACAAAATAGGAATTTAGAGAAGAGCATCTATAAAACTAGTTTTTATACATGAAGTGGCTTTGCAGGTCCACCAGAATAAAACAGTAATCAAAGGGGTCCATAGACAAAATATGGTTGAGAACCACTAGTTTATATAGTGTTGGATGTCTTTTCTAACACCAACCACTTTACAGAGTGTACTTGGTGCTTTCTGGGGTTTTTTTTTGTCATGGTACCAGCACTAGTGACATTTCCATGCCTAAGATGTCTTTCAACTGAGGCAGGGTACAGTAGATGAAGGTGGCTTTATACTGGGAAATGAGAGGATAAAGTATGAAAGAAGGGATCAAAACTGAGCAAGGCTTCTTACAGGGGTGGAACAGCATGGTTACTCACATTATAGAAGAATGGGGAGAGAGAGAGAAGTGGGGAGAGAGAAAGAGGCATGTGATATTGTCTTAAGAAATGTGCATGTATAAAAAGCTTTGAGCATCTTTCAATAGTTGATTGGCCGAAAGCTTATACTGGTTTCACATGGCATAAAGCAACTGAAAGTACACCTCACACTCTAGATGGGATACTAGCCTGGTGTTGTAATGTTAACCTCAAACCTCACAAGCTGTTGCAAGTACTCATCCCCTCTCTCCCAGCCAAGTAGAATGGAGTAACATGAAATGAAGTGCCTAGCTAAAATATACAAGACACTGCCTGGTTCAGGAATTGAACCTATGACCTATATAACAATCAACCACTGAACCATGTGCCTTCCTATAATTTCTAAACACCCTGGTCTTACTATTATTAACACCACATTTATATTGTGACATGATAGAAAACAATAGACATTACACTAAATATGTATTGTATTACTTTTTGTTTCTCAAAGTTGTCAGTCTTACAAAATTATGTCACAGGAGCTGAACAATGGATATAGAATGGTGTGTTTATGTGTGTGTGTATGTATGTTTTAATCTAACAAAAAAAAACAACAACAACAACAAAAATAACAAACCAAAAACACATGAAAATATGACAAATATTTAACCTGGTTTTATTTGCTCAACAGCTGATTGGGTTTCAGATGGACTCCTACTGTTGAGACTAGTGAACAGAAGAATAGAGTTGTTTAACAGAAGAATAGAGTTGCTATATATTTATTATACACAAATTAAAAGGTCATTTGTCATGTGATAGGTAACTTTGAAAGAATGCTTTGACCACAAAGGGAAATATGGCTAAACCAGTTGTAAAAATTTGCGGGCTACAAATTGGTTTTACTTCTATAATAAGCACAGACGTAGCTGTGTGGTAAGAAGCTTGCTTCCCAACCCCATGGTTCTGAGTTCAGTCCCACTGTGTGACACTTTGGGCAAGTGTCTTCTATCATACCATTGGGCTGACCAAAGCCTTGTGAGTGGATTTGGTAGACAGAAACTGAAAGAAGCCTGTTGTGTACATATACATATATATTTATTTATGTGTGGCAATCAGTGTTGGTTTGTTTACGTTCCCCTAACTTAAAAGTTTAGCCAAAGAATAAGTACTAGGTTTAAAAAAAAAGTCCTGGGGTCAATTCATTCAACTAAACCCTTCAAGGTGGTGCTCCAGCATGGCTGCAGTCAACGGCGAGAGAAGCCATCATATATACATATATATACATATATATATATATATATATATATAAAGTTCTCTTTCAGTTTCTCCCAACAAAATCCACTCACAAACGTTTAATTGGCCTGGGGCTATTGTAGAAGACACTTGCCCACAGTGCAATGTAATGGGATTGAACCCCAAACCATATGGTTGAGAAGCAATATTCCGAACCACATAGCTGTGCTTGTACCTATATCAATATGTACACACACACACATGCACTTTTGTGAATATATACTATTGAACCTATATATATATATATGTATTTATATATCTTGTTTTCTTAATTTTCTGGGATTGAAAATAATAATAAATAAAAAGCATATATATATATATATATATATATATATATAAAAATTTAAGGAATGGAGAAAACGCATGTTATAATTGCATACTTTATTCCTACATATGTTTCAAAGGATTACAACCTATGTGATCCATAGAGATCTGTGATGTTATATATTGATGTATTGAGTTTTGTTTCTACTGTTTGTTATACCACACACGTGCACATACACTTCCGAAAATAAACTAGGGAGGCTATATAAAGCTCTTAGAAGCAACCGTCTATAAAAAAAGTATAAGGGATTTGTTAGAATATTACAAGAGAAACAATAGTAGGACTGTGCTGGACTGTAAAGTAGTTGCAGTAACAAATGTGCCAATGAGCAATATGATATGAAATAAAATAATATGAAAAGTTAGAGAAAAAAAAAGCCCCTTAACAATTCCCTTATATTTATAAAGAAAGAGTAAAAGATATAACAATAAAAAGAGAAAGAAAAGGAGGGTCTAAGTAAAAACACAGATATTCTTAGAGGAATAGTAACAGCCGCAGCTAACTGCAACACCTAGTAGGCACATGCTGCAGTGACATGAATACAAAAGCATGGTGATGTGAGTGAAATAATAATCCTTCAATGTTCTTGTTTTTGCAAGAAACAGTCATCACTTACACCCATTCCATTCGGCAAATAATTGTATAACAGAAAATTTCTGTAACCTGGATTTGTCATTAACACAGAGCATGCTGTGATTAGTTTTAACAAGATACCAAACAATAAAGGTAAGCTAGATATAATTGCTCTTTTTATATTAGATCTAGTAAGCGTTCTTAGAGTAGGGAAGTCTGGTTACAGCTGGTTGATGACTCAGCCATGGGAGTAGAAACCCAGATTAAATTCTTGACGGTAACCCTTTCACTCTATTTATGTCACTAACAAGATACTAGGCCAAAATGTTAAGTATATATATCATTATTGTTTTATACATACATATATATATATATATATATATGATGGATGCCAAATGATCTGCTAGTTAGCATGGAAGTATCAACTGGAGCGATCACTCTAGTTTATAGAGCAATCAGCCAGCTGTCTGGCGAAATCCTTTTATTGTATTAATGCCAATTGTGCGATACTAGACAATAATGTTTCATATATAATATATATACCATTGCTTTCTTTATATATATTTTCATACAGGCATGGCTGTGTTTGTTAAGAAGATTGCTTCCCAACCATATGATCTCAGATTCTCTGTGTGAGCACCTTGGGCAAAAGTGTTCTATTACCCAGGCCAAACAGAGCTTTGTGAGTAGAGAGAAACTAAAAGAAGCATGTTGTATATATGGCTATGTGAAAGAATGTATGTATGTGTATGCATGCATACGTGCGTGCGTGTGTGTGTGTGTGTGTGTTTGCCCTCCTCTCTGCTTGACAGCCAGTGCTGGTTTGTTTACATCCCTGTAACTTACTGATTTGGCAAAAGTGATTGATAGAATAATTAACAGACTCTAAGGAAGTACCGGGGGTCGATTTGTTTAACTATACCTTTGAAGAAGGTACCTCAACAATGACTGTAACAAATAAAATAAAAACACATACATCTAAAATTCCATTTCTACACCTACATTTGTAATAAATATATCATAAACAATACATTATTATGATGTAACATTCACATTGCTCTGGTAACAAACAAAAATTATTATTATGATTACTACTATTATAATTACTATTAACATCGTTATCGTTTAATGCCTGCCTTCTATGCTGGCATACCACCACCACCACCATCACCACCACCATCACCATCACCATCATCATCATCATTATTATTATTATTAAGGCAGTGAGCTGGCAGAATCGTTAGCATGCAGGATGAAATGCTTAGCGGTATTTTGCCTGTCACTACGTTCTGAGTTCAGATTCCATCGAGGTCAACTTTGCCTTTTATCCTTTTGGGGGTTGATAAATTAAGTACCAGTGAAATACTGGGGCCAGTGTAATTGCCTAGTCCTCTCCCCACCAAGTTCTCAGGCTTTGTGCTTTCAGTAGAAAGCACCCACTACTCTCTCGGAGTGGTTGGCGTTAGGACAAGCATCCAGCTGTAGAAACCTTGCCAGATCAAATTGGAGCTTGGTGCAGCCTCCTGGCTTGCCATTCCTCAGTCAAACCGTCCAACCCATGCCAGCATGGAAAGTGGGCGTTAAACAATGATGATGATGACAATTATTGTCATCATTATTACTATTGTTACCATTGTCATTACTATCATCATCATCATCATCATTACTGTTATTAATTATCATCATCACTATCATTATTATTATCATTATTATTGCTATTATTATCATCATCATTAGTCATCATCATCATCATAATCATCATTATTATCATCCTGATCACAGTTGGAATTGAAAGTAGCATGGCTTTCTACACACATCCCTTTCAAGAAATGACAATATTAAAAACACACAGGCACAGAAAAGAAAAAAACATCAGTCACTCCACCAGGCAGCACCAATAAACAGATATATTACTATGAGATGATAATGGTGGTGTTAGCAATGGTGGCGGTGGTGCCACTGCAGTAATTGTCAGCAACATGTGAGATGGAATTTCAAGGTATCGGATTCCATGTCTCCTCCTCTTTCTTTCTCTTTGAGTGCAGAAGAAGAAGATGAAAAAGACGAAGAATTTACCGTAGATAAACATATCAGTTTCACACTTGGCAATTCACAGTGTCTATCTGGAAGCGTCATTTCAATAGGTATGTCATGATAAATTTTTTTTTTTAATTTTTCATTTTTTATGCCCCACCACCACCACCTCCACCGACCTATCAGTCATCAGACCCTTCTATCCTGCCATCCATCAATGCAGGCAGCCAGTGTCAATTGTTGTAGGAGACCCAAAGGCTCACTTCCAACTGGTGGTAGAATTTTGTGTCTTTCTTAGGGGATTTATGGTTGAAATGGAAGGAATAACTGCCAAGTAAATCTATGGATGTGTTGGTTTACTTACTGTGTGTTAGATGAAATGAAGTGTGAACAAGAGTTTCTCAACCATTTTTGCCCTAAGCCCCACCCTACCACACTCCATCCCAACCTCTTTGATTCCACCTTCTTCCATACACCAAAAAAACAAAAGATAAAAAAAAACAGAATCGTTGCAACCCCACAATAATCAGGCAATCATAGGATATATTTGGTTTTAATTTTTTCATAGGTCTCAGTCACTGAACTGCGACCATGCTGGGGCACTACTACAAAAGGGTTGGTTGATCGAATTGACCTCTAGTACTTATTCTATCAGTCCCATTTGCCAAACCACTAAGTTAAGGGGATGTTAACAGACCAGCAAACGGTGGGATGATAAACACATGACATGCACACATTACATATGCACACACATGCACATATATATGCAAATCTGAGAATTCCCTGCATCTACAAAAATGGTTCTTGGCCACATTCTTTATAACTTACATCTGCTAATGGCTGGTGATTCTACCACTACGAGTAAGAGATGTGCATAAGCCTGATTACATCAAATCTACATCTGTTGGAAAGTAATAGCCCAGTTGTTAAGAATAGCAGGGAGAACCAACTTGGACCCATTATGCCAACATCTGTTGAAAGATAATAGCTCTGTTATTCAAAATAAGGGGTTCCTGAAAACAACCTTGGTCCCTACCCCTTACTCACATGCGCTGAAGAATGAGGGCCTGCTACTGAAAATGAGAACTATATACTAGAGATTGCTATGATACTAACCATACAGATTACATCACCGTTACGTTACGATAATATTGCTAAAATAGATGAATAATTGAGGGAACAAGTGAAAAGTGTTTGAGAACAATGATAACCTACAGCATTTTCACACATACACACATACATGTGAAGGCACATGGCTCAGTGGTTAGAGCACTGGGCTCACAATCATGAGGTAGTGAGTTTGATTCCCAGACTGTGTTGTGTTATTGAGCAAGACACTTCATTTCATGTTGTTCCAGTTCACTCAGCCATAGAAATGAGTTGCAATGTCACTGGTGCCAAGCTGCATCAGACTTTGCTTTCCCTTGGATAACATCAGTGGTGTGGAGAGAAGCTGGTACACATGGGTGACTGCTGGTCTTCCATAAATAACCTTGCCCAGACTTGTACCCTAGAGGGAACTTTCTAGGTGCAATCCCATGGTCATTCATGACTGAAGAGGGTCTTTTATTTATATATATATATATTATATTTTTATGTGACACTAGTACAGATGCTTTTTACATGGCACAAGCACCTATGAACCTGCAAGGTTAGGAATGCACCATTGGAGAGGGATACAGGGGACAAGCAAGGGGATGCAAAGTAACTATGCTGTTGTTGTTTAACCACAGGTCAGCCCTAGTCAAAGAAACCTGCAATCAAAAACATTCCAACTGCGACCATCCTGTCATTTATCTATATCCAAAAGTACATTGTCCAATGTTTTTATTTATTTATTTATTTTTTTTAATGTAATTTTTTTTTTTTAGATGGTAGAATATGTGATTTGGTTGATATTTCTTGTTTTTGTTTTATTGTAGCAAACTGAACACT
>NC_068992.1:50117778-50118231 GCF_001194135.2 Octopus bimaculoides
AGGACGGGGAGGAGAAGCAAAGAAGAAAGTTTGATGTTCCCTCATCTTATATTATTGCTAAGGACTACAGATGAGGCCAAAAATAGAACAAACAACAGGGACCAGCAACCAAGGGAGAGGGAGAGGGGAAAGAGAGACAGTCAGTCAGTCTAGCCAATCCTGAGAGATTCCAGCCACCCTCGATTAGACTCATTAACATTGTCATTTTAATCAAGAATAAAATACAATCATTACTGTTGAATAATTTATCTGTTGCATATAATTAACTTGATAACGAGGTCAGAGGAATGGTTTCGTTAATAAGTTAGAGAGACTGAATAGAACAAAAACAAATAAACAACTACATCAGAGACAGGTTTAACTAGAGAGAGAGAGAGAGAAAGAGAGAGAGAGAAAGAGAGAGAGAGAAAAATAGAGAGAGAGAAAAATAGAGAGAGAGAAAAATAGAGAGAG
>NC_068992.1:50118241-50122947 GCF_001194135.2 Octopus bimaculoides
GAGAGAGAGAGAGAGAGAGAAAAATAGAGAGAGAGAGAGAGAGAGAGAGAGAGAGAGAGAGAAAGAAAAAGAGGACATTCATGAATATGAATATGGTATTACAATCATATATATTAGTGTTCACTTTTCTATGCTTGCATGGAGGAGATGAAATTTGTGGAGGCAGACATTCAACAGCTAGATGCCTTTCCTGTTCCCAACACTCACCTGTTTCCTGGCAAAGTAATATTCCGTTAAGGTCAGGTGTGTTTTCATGGAAGACAGGAAATTAAGAAGACGACTAGTATGACATGGACATTAACAACTTTCATGATATCCAAATAAGAAAACAAAAACACATACTCACATATATATATATACACATACATACATATATACACATACTTATATATACATTGTATATATACACACAGACACATACATACACACATGTATACATGCACATATACACACACATGTATATACACACATATATATATACACATGTATACACACACACACACACATATATACACCAGTCTGGCGGCACTGGCAATGGCCATGCTCAAATGGTGTTTTTTACGTGCCACCTGCATAAGAGTCAGTCCAATGTTTTGTACACATGCAACTGGTACAAGTGCCAGTAAGGAGAAGCTGGAAACGATCGCGCTCAAATGGTGCTTTTTACATGCCACCGGCACGGAAGCGAGACTGCTGCTCTGGCAGTGATCCTGCTCGGATGGTGCTGTTAGCGCTCCACTGGCATGGGTGCCAGCCATTGAATTTGGTTCAGTTTCGATCTCACTTGCCCCAACAGGTCTTCGCAAGCTGAGTTTAGTGTCCAATGAAGGAAGCTTGGCATGGGTGCCAGTCATCGAATTTGGTTCGATTTCAATTTCACACACACACACACACACACACACATATATAAATAGGTACTGTAAGAGTTATTGCTTATTTTCAAGAGACAGGTTAAAAAGAAAATGTAGAACATGAAGTATCTTGCCAAAAAACAACAAAGCATTGACAGTGATTTGAACTTCTGACCAACAGAGTAGCATCCTTTAAACATTGCATTATCCACAGAGCACTGAACCCACTTTCTTAGTCTAATTAAGGGAGGTGGAAACCCCACTCACCCAAAGATACTTGCTGTTCCTGCAAGCCAAATTACTAAATAAACAGCACATCAGAAATATTTTTGTATTGAATCAATCTAAATATATTAAGTGAGAAACTGATTTTAAAAGCCATAAGTTGTCTTGGAGACGTAATGCCAGGATGACATATTGGTCACAATAGACTGCATTAATTCAATATTTTCTAACATACACACACACACACGTACATATATGTATGTATCTGTGTAGTCTGCTTCATCGTTTGTCTGAAATACGTGTGACATATGTCTCAGCACTAAATGCTGCCAACATTATGCAATGCCAATGAGATAATATCAAAGTGTTGAATTTAATTGATTTCTTTTTCAAGTGTATTAAACGTAGAAGATTTATCTTTCGTCTGAAATAGTTTTTAAGTACCATTATATTATTTATAATTCTGTGGAATGTTCTCTCGAGAAGAACATGGGAAGAAGTTGGTGAATGAATAAAAAGCTAAGACATACATGGAAATAGAAAGACAAGAAGGAAATTATTACAAATTAGTATTACTATTATTATTATCATTATTATTAACAGCATTTTGTCTATCTTTATGTTCTGTGTTCAAATTCATCGTTTTGGGGGTCATTAAAATAAGTACCAGCTGAGTACTGGGGTCGATGAAATCGACTTACCCACTCCCCCAAACTTGTTGGCCTCATGCCAACATTTCAAACCGTTATTATTATTATTATTATTATTATTTTTTTATTATTATTATTATTAAGGCAGTGAGCTGGCAGAATTGTTAGCATGCCACGCAAAATGCTTAGTGGCATTTTGTTCATCTTGACATTCTGAGTTCAAATTCTTCTGAGGTTACTTTGCTGTTCCTCCTTTCAGGGTCAATAAAATAAGTACTGTTTCAACAGTGGGGTCAATGTAATCAACTAGCTCCTTCTCTTGTAATTGTTGGCCTTGTGCCAAAATTTGAAACCCTTATCATCATCATCATATTATTATTAAGGCGGCATGCTAGCACATTGGACAAAATGTTTCGTGGTATTTCTTCCAGCATTTTGTGTTTAAATCTCCTTGAGATCAACTGTGACTCTCGTTATTTCATGGTTGATGAAATGAAATAACAGTCAAGTACTGGGGTTGATTTAATTGACTTACTGCCCCCACCAACCCCCATCCTTGCTAACTATCTATCTTTGTTAAAAAGGGCTTGCACCACTTTCTCCCCCACTCATCATCATCATCAGGGTGATGAGACAAAAATAATAAAATGCTGAAGTATTGTATTTCATCCCCTATCCCCTCAGATTCCAGGTTTAATTTCTACTGGGGTCAAATTCCCCTTTCATTCTCTGACTCATCATGCTGCATTCTGAGCTGATAACACCAGTAAATACCAGTAAAATACTTGGGTTTGATGCAATCAATTACACTCTTCCTCTACAATCATGCTTAATGAAGAAATTCAATGTGAGCCCCATGAGTCAGAGTGGCTGTTTCAGAACATCTCCCTTACCATCTTCCAATTTACTGCCTTTTCCATTTTGTCTGCTGGGGCCATGAGGCAGTATGACTTACAGGAAATTGTACGTTCCATTCCCTAACCATCTAACATATAAACTGGCTATATCTCGCCAACATATTCTACCTGCTTTATGCCCAAACTGGTCAGATCTGGTCTCCCACACTTACCCTACAATAGTATTCTAAAAATAAACACTCATATCATTGAAATTTCACAGCTACAAGATAATTCATGATTGATGTGAACAAATAAGCATTACACTTGAGAAATCTGAATTCTAAAGAGTTAAATACTTAGATTCATAAAATAATTCATTAATTTAATTCCACTCATCTACAAGGAAACTGATAAAATTTACAGAATGAGCTCTTTCCAATCTAGAGATCCAGGTCTTATCATTCTATTCTATGTATAACTTCGTACAATACTACCAAAATTACTGTTTATTATATGCTTAGAACTTAACCCTTTAGTGTTCAGATTTGTCTGTCAAATATAATGCTTATTCATTCACATTGATATGAATTAATCAAGCCTTACCTTATAGCTTTGAGATTTTCAATATGATTGTTTATTTTTAGAGTAATATTGTAGGGTAAGCGTGAGAGGCTGCATCTGGCCAGCTTGAAGACAAAACAGATAGATTATTTTGGCTGGATATGGTCGGTTTAAATGCTAGTGTTAAACAACAACATTATGTTAAGTATTCTGATACTTCAACAATTTAGGTTACCATTTACAATATTTATAACCAAAAAAGAACCCACTCCCAACCGAAAATAATCAAATAAAAATTTTTTTAAATCAATTTTCCAAAGGAAATTATGTTAATGGAAATGAGATAGTTTACAAATATTATTTATTGCATTCCAAAGGGCAAGCTATGGAAAAATAACACATAGAAAGAAGTAGTCAGAGAATGTGCTTGGAGCTTTCCAACAGATTATTACTGTTATTAAATTATGTTCTACACCATTTAGAAAACTGCTTGCATGTAATTAACATTCTTAGTGTTGCCGGAATTTTTTTTTAATGTTATTAACGAAGCTATTAACTAACCTATTAATTACTGTATCTAACAGACCATAGTCAAACTATATCACAATCTATGTAGTTACATATTGCTAGCAAATTATAAGAATCTTATGTTAGAAATAGCAACTTTGCAGCTGCACCAGAGGCCCTATGAAGATGGTGTAAAAAGGGAGATGAGCAGATGAAAATAGGGATCACTACCGTCAAACTGATCCCTGTATATGTATGTATATGTCATCATTTAATGTATGTTTTCCATGCTGGCATGGATCAGACGGTTGGACTGGGACTGGTAAACCAGAGAGCTGCACCAGGCTCCAGTCATCTGTTTATGTATGTGTATGTGTGTGTGTGTGTGTGTGTGTGTGTATGATCCTTTTATATATGAAGCATGCGTATATGGTGGCCACTACTGGAATTGCAACTGAAAATCTTCCCATTGGACATCTGTGATTGCTGAATGTGGCTGGCTTCTCTTGTATATAAAGTGAATTCACTGGGCTGAGCTTGGTTCAACTCATTATAAATCAATGCTGACACAAGCATAATTAAGTACTAGAAATAGTAGCCAAATATCAGACTTCAAAATCACACCCTACTGTTTTTTTGTTTTTTTTTAATCTTTGGTTTTCTGGAAGGGACACCGCAGACAATGAAGTCCTGAAGGTTCTAAAAGACTAAATTGATACAATGAAGTGTCTTTGATCAGAAGTCTATTCACTCACTGCTGATCTGAGACTAAACTTTAACAACCCTCTTGTATGGGTAATTTACCCAATATTGCTGCTGTTCTAATGGCATTTCTGTGTTCAAAACTAAATTATCATATTTGTATCTTACAATACACATTTTCACGCTCATAAAGCACACAAATGTTTGTTTATACTTGTATACACGTAGGTATACATTTAGCTTTATAGTGTCTAAAAAAGCAGATTAATTTGTCAGCAGGCAGTTTAGCTTAATAGTAAAGCACCTGGCTGTGGGTTCGAGTCTCATGTCTGTTTGTTGACAAATTTTTCTGCTTTGTAAGGGTAATTTAC
>NC_068992.1:50122957-50124020 GCF_001194135.2 Octopus bimaculoides
ATTTCTGCTGTTCTCACAGCATCTCTGCATTCAAAAATAAATTATCATATTATTGTTAATATTATTGTTGCTGTTTTAATTCAATTAACTGCAAGCTCATCAAAAAGGTTTCCGTTGCTGTTAGCAATGGTAATGGCACATTTCTTATTGATGTTTTTCACAGATGCAAATAGAATTAGAAATGGAACTATTCGTTTCACCCAATCCTCCACTACAAACTTACATGCAAGACACTATTTTCATGGCTTAGTCACTAGTACTTACTTACAATATATATCTATATATATCCTTTCTCCCTCTGAGAAGGGTGTAAGTGAATTTTCTTCATGGAACCATAAAAATTGTGCATGCTGTTCATAATAAGATGCACCGGCAGAATGCCAACTATGGTAGGAGAGTGGATATAGCAGGCTAAATTGACTTCCAACTCCAGTATATTACTGGTACTTATTTTATCAGTTCTATAGAAAGGAAAGATAGAAACCAACAACCCAATGAAAAAACTTCTGTCTAAAAAGTCACTGAGTTTGCCAGAGATAGCAGTCAAATCTCTTTCAAACTACATCCTAGTCTTGACAAAAAAAGGACACTATTTACTGGATTGTCATGGTGTGAACATGAGTGATTGATCAAGGCTGACTTGATGGTAGCAAAACCGACTCCAGTTGAGTTGAGATTTAAACATAGTTGAGTATTAGATCTGACATTTAACTATTTCTGATTTTGTAATAATGGTTTCTGATTGAGGCACAAAGCCAGCAATTTTGAAAAGAGGTGTTCAGGCAATAACATCAACTCCAGCACTTGACTGGTACTTTATGTGATTGACCCTAAAACGATGAAAGGTAAGGTTATCTTCACTGGGATTTGAACACAGAATGTAAAGAGACTGAACAAATATTGCAAAACATTTTTTTCCAGTATTCCAACAATTCTACTGGTTCATCACCTTTGCTCCCATAAAAAATCTTTTCTACTATATACACAAGGCCTTCAATTTGTGGCAAGAGGGCCAGATGATAAATCAACATTAAATGATGATGATATATATGTATATATATCT
>NC_068992.1:50124717-50138036 GCF_001194135.2 Octopus bimaculoides
TCCCAACCATTATATACATGGATTACCATTGAACTTCAAAAGCTCAAAGACAATATAATGTATTGGTATAGTTATTTTTTTATATATTATTTTTTTATATATATTATTTTCTTCATTTTGTACTTCTTTGTAAAAAACATTTTCATTCTCCTTCTTGAAAATTTGCTTCGTAATAAAAGTCGGTTAGAAATCTCTATTAAAACATGCTTCCAATTTGAAATCTTTATTAAAACATGCTTCCAATTTAGCATTCTGCCTTATTCTTCATTTTCCTATGATTTCTCCACGTGTGGTTAACACAACCCCACTATTTACTGACTTATATATATATATATATATATATATGTATATACCAGAGTTAATTTGTAAACATTCAATGTCATAATCATTACATCTGTCAACTGCACATGATTCATATTCAAAAACAGAAGTATTTATATTATCTCAGAATACATTGAAAACCAGAGAAACTTTGTTTACAGAGCAATGTGGCTTTACAGATCAACCACAAATAACCTCACTGCAATGAGTCATTAGTCGAGCAAAGAGCAAGACCATACAGAAAATCTGTCACATATTTTGAAGAATGTAATGACTGCTTACATCACTATAGAATTAGTAAATATCACCTTAACCCCTTTGGTACAAACTAACCAGAAACCTCTTCTGGTTCTATGACACAAACCCCCTGTTTTAAAACCAGCTATCAAAATTTTCTGTAGCGTAGTTAATAACAAAAGTTGTTTTATTAACTTCATTATTTTTTTAATTAATTGATATAAAAGCAGTCTATTTTAACAGAAATATGGTAACAAAAGAGTTAATTCTTTTGATACTAACTTGCCTGGGGTGACCCCACTGTTTCTATGAAGCACATTTCCTTTTTGAAAGTGATCTAAATTAAACCTTTCATCAAAATTTCATTTTAATTCATGTTCCAAACACCAGATTAATAATGCCAGAATTATTCTACTAAATCCTTTATTATTTTCAAAATTAATTGAAACAGGAAATTTCACAAAAAATAGGATAACAAAAGGGTTAAACAGAAGCTATCAAGAGAGCCTCTACCTCAACAATTACCAAACCTCTGCTTCCAGTAATATCTATTTGCCATGTCTGGTTGTTTTGACATTCCCCTTTTAAAGAACATATGGTAAAATGGTAGATGTTCTGTAATTGCCTACCATTTTATAATTTGGAAATCAAGACTCCCAAACATGTTTAACAAAATGGCAGGCATGACTGTGTGGTTAAGAAGATTGCTTCCCAACCAGGTGGTCTTGGGTTCAGTCCCACAGCATGGCACCATGGACAAGTGTCTTGATAAAAAATGAAACAAACTCAACAAGTATGTGTGTGTGTGTGTATAAGGCATGTGGCTTAGTGGTTAGGCTATTCGGTTCATGATTGCAAGGTTGTGAGTTCAATTCCCGGTGACATGTTGTGTCCTTGAGCAAGACACTTTATTTCACATTGCTCCAGTCCACTCAGCTGACAAAAATGTGTAGTACCTGTATTTCAGAGGGCTAGCCTTGTTGCACTGTGTCACATTCAATCTCCCTCAAAAGTGCGTTAAGGGTACACTTATAATGTCTGTGGAGTGCTCAGCCACTTGCACATTAATTTCATGAGCAAGCTGTTCCATTGATCGGATCAACTGGAATCCTTGTCACCGTAACTGATGGAGTGCCACATACACACGCACGCACGCACACACACACACACACACACACACAACATGTGTGTCTTCGTGCTTGTTCCCCACCACTGCTTGACAACCAGTGTTGGTTTGTTTACATCTCCCATAGCTTAGCAGTTTGGGGAAAAGAGACTAATAGAACTAGCACCAGATTTACAAAAAAAAAAAAAAAAAAAAAATATAAGTACTGGGGGTTGATTTGATTTGTTCGACTGAACCTTCAATGCTGTGCTCCAGAATGGCCCAAAGTTTAATGACAGAAACAAATAAATGGTAAAAATTATTTCTGTTTAAGATAGAAAATAATCTGCTGTAATGCTGCTGACCTTATTAAAGTAACAATGTTTTTAAATGCTAAAAGTTTGGGGTTGGAATAAATTAACTGGAGTCTGGTGTCGTGTTTGTTTAAGTTAGAGCCGAAATTAGTAGGAAATAATCACCACTGGCTACAGTTACATTAGTGTGTGTTTGTGCACGTGTGTGTGTGTATGTGTGTATGTGAATGAGGATAGGAGAAAGGGGAGGAGGGAGGAAATGTGGTGCTGGGTGTGGGGTGCTAATGGTAAGTGATTGTTCATTTCTTTCATTTAGAAATTTACATATATATATATATATATACACACACACACATTTATATATGTTTATGTATTTTCTTTTATATATATATATATATATATACGCACACATTTATATATGTTTATGTATTTTCTTTTATATATATATATATATATATATATATCTGCTTTATTTACTTTATATTTGACTATATACAAATAGTTATTTTCATTCGTTTTTATGATTATATATATATATATATATATATGTATTTAATTTTGATTTATGTATGTGTGTGTTTTTTATATATCTTTGTATTTGTTACAGATTTCAGCTTTTGTTTTGACAAACTTTAGAGTTATTTAGTTTCCTACAATGGCTAAAATGTTCACTGTCAGGAATTTCATGTGACATTATATTGTGCAAGTGTGTGTGTATGTTTGTGTCTATCTGCGTATTTGTGCATGTGTATCTGCATAGAATGTACGTGAATATGTATGTGCATGTGTGCGCATATGTATCTGCATGTATGTGTGCACATATGCATGCCTGACATCAATGCCCATCACTCCTGAATGGGATTTAAGGAGAGTCGTCTTGCCTGGCCATGACTTTCAGGTGTTTTAATACCAGGCACTTTGAAGGAGCCATCTCCACTATGCTAAGCCACAGCCAACTGGCAAACAAGCGTCTGTGTGTGTGTGCATGTATCTACAAATATATGCCAGTTGTCCATTTCCATCTGAGGACAGCAATCACCGACTAGCGCATGAACCATCTATATGCTGGGCAATAACTTGGTAACAAATTTGTGTCCAACCCAACAAAGTTGCATCGGCTACTACCTTCTGATCCCTAAAAAAGTAAGTCGGCAATGTTTATATTGAATTTTAAGACCAATAAGGCTTGCACATCAACTCATAGACCCTCTGCACCATACTGGCATGATCCATAGATAAGCTAGAGCAATGTCCCTAGTGTCAGTATATGAATGTATAAACACAGACACACACACATGCATGTAGTTGAATAAAATTTGGGTAAAAACCTTGTGGTATGCTGTACAAAGCTCATTCACAGGTATTGGCTACCAAATGTTATCATACAGTGGGAATACTCCTTTCAGTAGATATACATTCGAAATTCCTTGGTATCTAGAGTTTATGCATGTATATATGTATTTATACACTTATAGATAATATGCATGTATACAACAAAATTTGCATATAGACACATGCATATATATATATATATATATATATATATATATATATACACACACACACACACACACATAGTGGTATCCATATTTGCACAAATATGCATAAATTTTGCTGGTTCCATCCTTTGGATTTATACACACAAATATGCATATTGGCATCCAAATATATGTATGTACATACATGCATACATTTACACATGTGTATGTGTAAGCATACGCACATCTATGTACAACCACATGTATATACATAAATCTATCTATCTATCTATATATATATATATATATATATATGTATGCACAAATGTCATTACTGGTTTCATCCATTATATTGCATATACACACATGTATATACACGTGCATTTAAATACAGACATATGCATGTGTATGCAATTATACATACAGTTGCATGTGTATATTTGCATTTAATAACTGAAAGACAACCTGTTTAAGCATATGCATTTATGCATATCCATGCATGTATATATAAATGTGTATACATACAAGCAGACGTGCATCTATGCTTTACTGCTCACAGATGTATATGCAATATGCACGTGCACTGGAATATGGTAAAATATATATATATACCAGTGAATATATCTATGCACATTTACATATGCATAGATGCATGTGTGTGTGTGCATGTGCACATGCATGCATGTTTGCATTTGCACACACATGGAGATCACACGTGTCGTAAATAACAAAAAAAAAAAACTAGTAATAATAAACTCAAGGTTCTTAGTTGACATTGCAGAGATAAGCCAGATGGGTTGAGGTGGGTGGGGCAGAGGTAATTCAGAGAGGAGGAGGAGGAAGAAGAAGTGGAGGAAGAGGAAGGGGAGGAAGAGGAAGGGGAGGAGAGTGATAGTGGCCACATCTTTAGTGCGAGCATCTCTACTACAAGAAGGAAGTGACGCAGTGTATTTACTGCAGTCCATTGTATAGTAGCATCACATGACAGCAGCAGAGGTGAGTAAAAGGTATCAGGAAGGTGGTGGTGGTGGTGGTGGTGGTAGTGGTGGCAGAGTACAGGTCTCACAGATGAAGAACAGGTGGAGTGGTGGGTGGTGGTGGTGGTAGAGGTGGTGGCATTGGTGTACTGCTCACAGTTGGTGGCAATGGTGGTGGTGGTGGTGTTAGAAATGTACAAGTCTTAGTGATGAAGAACAAGTGGAGTGGTGGTGGTGGTGGTGGTGATAGTAGTGTAAACGATGGTGGTGGTGGTGGTAGTAGTGTACAAGTCTCTCTGCTGAAGACTAGATGAAGTGGTGGTGAAGGCCATAGTGTACGGGTCTCTGAAGGCCATAGTGGCAGTGGCGGTGGTGACAGCATACACGTTATAGTGACATCTTGCTCTCTTTCTCTCTCTCTCACCACCATCACTATCACCGACACCAGCAGTTACTTCACTGCAGTTAGCAGCAACACCATCACAATCATCATCATCATCATCATCATCAATGTATCACTACAGCAACCATTCACTGCTATTGCCAACCAATGTCTGCACAACCCAGGAAGGGAGCTTCTATATGGTCACTGGACATGCTAAAAATAGCAGCCAAATAATCTCCTTCAAATTGCACTCAGTCATCTTTGCAAAATCCTACATGTGGTTTCTGGGTTTTTCACTCAAAGGAAAAAAGATGGGTTGACTATGGCTGGAGTGGCTTTGATCATAGGCCTGCTCAATCAAGGCTGACCCGGGGCTACGCAACAACAGCAACCTATGCATGTGTTATCACTGTTATCATCATTATCATCACTACCACAACGTTCACCACAACCACCACCACTGCTAACATCACTACTACCACCAGCACCACTACAACCATCTCCATCTCCAGCACCACCACAACTATGAGCATCTCAATTACAACCACTAGCACCAAACAGCATCATCTCCATCACAAACACTATCACAACCATTACCGTCATCATCTCAACAAGCACTATACCACCACTGTCTACCACGTTTGGCATCGCTATCATAATCCCCACCACTAACCTTCTCACGATTGCCATCACCATCATCATAATTATCACCACCATGACGACAACAACTATCTTCATCACAATCATCCTCACACCGACCACGACCATCTCTATTAAAACTTATCAGTATGCAATGCTGCAGACACTTGTGCAATCTGTTCCGGAGCAGTTGTTTGACCAACCCCATACCCAGATAATTCCAGACACACATCTGACCTCAGAACCCCAACCAGCCTCACCATATAGTGAAGCAGTATCAAAATAAATTTAGCAACATTTTGCACCAACCTAAACCGCTGCATTTCAGAGTAGCTTTTATAAGACATTACATTGAACTAAACATTATGGTACTTAGTGTGGAGGTGCAATGGCCCAGTGGTTAGGGCAGTGGAGTCGCGGCTTTGATTCCCAGATCGGGCGTTGTGAGTGTTTATTGAGCGAAAACACCTAAAGCTCCACGAGGCTCCGGCAGGGGATGGTGGCGAACCCTACTGTACTCCTCCACCACAACTTTCTCTCACTCTTTCGTCCTGTTTCTGTTGTGCCTGTAATTCAAAGGGCCAGCCTGGTCACACTGTGTCATGCTGAATATCCCCGAGAACTACGTTAAGGGCACACGTGTCTGTGGAGTGCTCAGCCACTTGCACGTTAATTTCATGAGCAGGCTGTTCCGTTGATCGGATCAACTGGAACCCTCCAAGTGATGATGATGTTAAAATTTGGTATATGTATAGACAACAGGGTTCTTTCAGTTTCTGTCAGCCAAATCTATTCACAAGGCTTTGATTGGCCCAGGGCTATAGGAGAAGACATTTGCCCAAGGTACCAAATCCAACACAAGGATTTGGTCAGCCTTGGGCTATGGTAGAAGATACTTGCCCAAGGTGCCATGCAATGGGATTGAACTCAGAATTGTGCAATTCGGAAATAAACACTTCTTACCACATAACCATGCCTGTACCTATTTAATTTAACCAAACAAAAAAAAAAAAAAAAAAAAAAAAAAAAGAAAAGAGGATCTACCACTACAATATAAACCAGGTTTTAGAAACCATGTAGCTAAGGAGCCAAAAAGACGACAATGAGGTAGTACATTACCACAAGGTCACTTTTAGATATCTAACCAGTAGCTGTCACTCAAAACTTACAAATTATGGTACCTCCCTAGCTCTCTCTCTCTCTCTCCTTTCCCCATGCTACGAATTAATCTCTCATAAATCTGACAGCTTCATATTTCAAGAAAGAGAGTGAATAAAATGCAGTTGAAGATAAAGAAATCAGGCAAGCCTCTTCAATGATAATACTGCATGGCTGTCTGTCTGTCTGTCTGTCAGTCAGTCAGTCTCTCTCTCTCTCTCTTTCTCTCTCCTGGTTCAGCTTCTGTACAGAAAACATCAAGGTTATTGTATTTTTTTCCCCCCCTTTTGTTTTTCATTGAGCTGGCAGACAAATGTCACATGAACTAATGAATTAAAATGTGGTTTGAATTATGAGGTAGTTTTTATAAACTGTTTCGCCAGGATAAATGGGGGCGGTGGAAGTAAGTGAAACAAAATGAAAAAAAAAACACCCTAGAAAAACAAAAACCCGTACACTATTTTTTTTTTTTTTATCTACTGGAATATCAGAGAATAGAATCTTGAGATATTGCAGAGTTAGAGAGGGTGTACGACAGAAGATAGTGCAGAGTGGCATAGTTATGTGGAGTGTATATCATGATGTGTACGTATCTTTCGACTGTATCTGAGATATATCACAGTGTCCTAGATTATGATCATTTGTTTTGGTTTTTTTTTATATATTTTAGCCAAGAAGAAAGGCAGTACCCATGACCTATTACAGGACCTCAGAGATTAGAGGGAGGGAAGGAGAGAGGTATCCTCAAACCAAAAACTTGACCTGAATGTCTGCAACAGTTCTTGTATGGTCTTGAATGTTTGCAAACAGTTCTTGTATGCTAGAAACTGTCACCAAATCTCCCTCGATGCACATTCTATTGTCTTGAAAACAACATATTGAGTAATGTAGCTTAGTGTTTGGCACACAAAGCAAAAAGAAAAAAAGACAGGATGGTCATGGTTAGAATAACTTTGATTACAGGTCTGCTGGACCAGGGTTGACTCATGGCTCAACAACAAAAACAGTGTGCTAATAATTCTGTCAGCTTGCCATCAACTGGAACCCTCGACGTTGTAAGCGATGGAGTGCCAACAACTGCATTTTGTGCACTACAAAATATAGTAAACCATTCACTAAGATGTTCTACTGGAGGTGCAGTGTAAGCATCGTGAGAGAAAAATTGGGTATCAGATATAGTGTGCAAGAAAGAAGATGGCACTGGTATGGTCATGTGATGTGTATGGATGAGGACAGCTGCATAAAGAAGTGCTGATCTCTAACTGTGGAAGGAACCTGTGGAAGAGGTAGACACAGTAAGACGTGGGATGAGGTGGTGAAGTAGGAACTTCGGATGTGGAGTCTCATGAAGGTGATGACAAGTGACTGAGATCTTGACAATTTGCTGTGCTTGAGAAGACACACAAATCTAAGTGAGATTGTAGATGTGGTTAGTGCTAGTGACACATGAAAGGTACCTATGTCAGTGAGATGTAAAAAGCACCCATGCTGGTGGCAAGGCACCCTTGCATGTAACGTGTAAAAAGCACCCATGCTGGTGGCATGTGAAAGGTACCCATGCTTGTGACGTGTAAAAAGCACCCGTGCTGGTGACATACTGTGGAGTGGTTAGCGTGAGAAAGGGCATCCAGCCATAGGAACCAGATCAAAATAAATGGGAGCCCAGTGCAGCTCTCTGGCTTACCAGCTCCAGTCAAACTGTCTTACCCATGCTAGCATGGAAACATGCTAAATGATGATGATTTGCAATGTTGGTTTTTTTACATGATAAATCCATGAAAGTTTGTTAGCTTCCAGCAAGTTTGGCTCTTGTGAAGAATGCAAAACTGCTGTTGCTTCAGGCTTAGCTGATTCTATGGAGTTCTTAATACACTCTGAACTCATTTACACTCACTAAACACTCCAGGGTTTACCGTTACCATTGTTACCAACACACACACTCAGTCAGTCGTTTCCTTCAATTCTGGATTTTAATCTTGTTTTTATACGAATGTATGTGCGAGTGTGTGTATGCATACATGTGTATGTGGAATGTGTGGATGTGATATGTGTATGATGTACAGGATATGTGGCACGTGTGCATAATACATGTGTGTGTGTGTGTGTGTGTGTGTGTGTGTGTGTGTTTATGCGTACATGAGGGTTTGGTATGTGTGTACGTATGAGCATGTATGTGGAGTGAGTGTTTATACAAAACCAGCTAAGAGATGGTTCCACACTCTTCAAAACGCTACAACTCCTGAAACAGGATCCCACAACCAGATGCAGTTTTTAAAGTCATACCCAGGACAACACAATGAGTAACAAAACAAATGTAAAGTACTAGACACATTACTCTGAGTGGAAACACAATGTATACAATGATATCTAATGCCCTTTTGTTTCCATAATTAAAAAATGTCAACCTCAATTTCTTTTTTTCTTTTTTTTTTGCCAGATTCCACCACTCATTCATTCCCCCCACTCCCTCCACTCTGTAATCAGAAGAAATATTTGACTGAATATGAAGTAAAACGTTAATTTCTTTTTTATTTTATTTATTTTATTATTTTTTTCTTTGCATGCTTAGTTTATTTTTGGAACATGTTTGGTTAGAATTTGAAAGTATATTTCTACAGATAACCAATATAGCCATAAATATACGTTTGTTATGTAAGTATAGATATTTGTATTGTGTTTTGATTGTTCAGTGTAACTAATTATAGTTCCTTCAAATAACTAAACAGTATGCCCAACAAATGATATGTTGAATAGAGCAAGGCTACATACTTAATAGTCAATTAACTTAATAAAAGAGCACAATTTTGAAAACCGAAATGTAAACAAATAAAAAAGAAATTAAAAAAAACAAAAAACACACACACACAGAAAGAAGACTGAACTGAGAGTTTAAGTTGAAACTGAGATACCAGAGTAAACACTCACTCAATCAATCAAGCAAACAAAAAAGGTAAAAACAGAAGCATTATATCGATACTTTTTTTTATCGACCCTGGGGTGATGAAAGACAAAGTTAGTTTCAGTGGGATTGGAACTCAGAATGTAGACAGCCAGGATAAAATACTGCAAAACATTATTCTGACACTAACAAGTTGGTCAGCTCACTGCCTTAACCCTTTAGTGTTTGCATTATTCTGCCAAAATTAATGCTTTTTCATCCACATTGTTTTGAACTAATCATGCATTATCTTGTAGCTATGAGATTTTGATGAGGTAGCTGTTAATTTTTAAAACGATATTGTAGGGTTGGTGTGAGAGACCAGATTTGGCCAGTTTGAACATAAAACAAGCAGAATACTTCTGGCCGGATATGGCCGGTTTAAATGCTAAAGGGTTAATGATAATATTAATAATAAATCTTTCTGCTATTGGCACCAAACCTGAAATTTTGGGGTAGGGGGCAAGTCGATTATATGAACCCAAGTACTTCACAGGTACTTATTTTAGTGACCCTCAAAAGGGTAAAAGAAAGTGACCTCAGCAGAATTTGAACTCAGAGTGTAAAGAGCTAGAAGAAATGCTGCTCAGAATTTTCTCTAATTGCTAATAATTCTGCCAGGAATAATGGTAAGATGAAGAAGATGATGCAGAAGACACAAAGGTGTGTGGTGTGTGTGCAGAATATGGACACTGTGGAACAGAGTACAAATTACAGACAAGGTTATGTGGTTAAGAAGCTTGCTTCCCAACCATGCAGCCTTGGGTTCAGTTCCATGACACAGCACCTGGGACAAGTGTCTTTTATTATAGCCCCAGAATGACCAAAACCTTGTGAGTGGATTTGGTAAAAGAAAACTGAACAAAGTTCATCTGTATATGTGTGTGTATGTGTGTGTGTCACCATGGCGGTGAAGAATACGGAGATGTTTACTTATAGAGACAATGAGCCAAACTATATGTAGAGGATTTAGGAATGTTAACGGACACAAAAAAAGATATAAAAGCAATATCAAACATAAACTAAAGAGAAAATAGTGATATCAGATATACAGAAAGATATGAGTGATATTAGATATAAAGAGAATGTAGAAGTGATATCATTAGATGTGTCAAAGACTTAAGAGTGATATTATCAATACCTAGAGGAAGTAAAAGTGATATTTCTACATGTGTGGAAAGAAGACTAAGGTGAGAATAGTTAGTGTAATGTTTTGACAGTGTACAAAGTGTCTTCATGTGGAGTCTTGCATAGAGCAGTTTTAAGACTAGCAAAAGAAAAGACTTAATAATAGCTGACATCTTGTATATCTATGACAACAGAAATTGTAAACAAAGTGAAGAAAAAGGAACATGTCAACAAGCCTTTGAGATAACTAGAATAACAAGGAGCTTCTATATGATTGTCTTGACCTCCCAGAAAAAGCAACAAAATCTCTCTCAAATCACACACCCTATCATTTTAGAAAATTATAGAAAGGAAAAGAAAGGACATATTGAATGGAGTTGTGGAAAAGATTGGAGGTCCCGGCTTGAATGCTTTTGGCTGCAAGTCTACTCAGTCAGGCTTGGCCTTGGGCTCAATGACAACTGCTACAAAAAATAATAGTGCATCAACTGCAGAACAACAAGAGAAAAATAAATAATAAAAAAAAAACTAGGGATGTGGGGGAATGAGTTGATAAAAACATCAAACTGGGAAATGGATTAGATTTGGAGTAGATAATTATTCCTAATTAGCAATGAAATAACTACAACAAATGGATTAATGAGGATTAAAGAGAGATTAGTTTAGATTATACTGATTGCCCACTCAATAGATCTCGTATATCTTCTGGAATGATTTTCAATGTAAAACTGTAGGAATGTGATGGGTTGACAGCTCAGGGATGAATAAAACTGTCACAAGTTCAAACATGCTCTAAGTCAGTAGCTCTGACCGAACAGATCTATGATTAAAATGCATTCCAACCCAAAAGACCATCCATGTAGATTTATTGATCTTCGTTTTTGTTTTATAGGGATAAGTGTAGGCATGGATGTATGGTTAAGGAGATTGCTTCCAAACTAAGTGGTTTTGGGTTCAATCCTACAGGGTGCACAATCATGACGTAGTAAGTTCAATTTCTGGACTAGGCTGTGTATTGTGTTCTTGAGCAAGACACTTTATTTCATGTTACTCCAGGTCACTCAGCTGTAGAAATGAGTTGCGATGTCACTGGTGCCAAGCTGTATTGGCCTTTGCCTTTCCCTTGGATAACATTGGTGGCATGGAAAGGCTGAACCTTGATTGGACTTGTACCTTGGAAGGGGAACTTTCTAGGTTGGGAAAGAAGGAAAGACAGGTGTAAAGGAAGGGGGATGAAAGAAGAGGGTCAGGAAGAAAACAGAAACAAGCCAAAAAAAGCAATAAAGACACACAAATTTCACTAACAAGGCATTGGAACAGCCACTGAAACAGTGTGGGACTGAACCCAAAACCATGTGGTTGCCAAGAGAACTTCAACAAATATCTTCCTACATCATTCATCACAAACATCTACCATGGACAACTAACTCCCTACAGACTGAAAACCTCAATTTACCAAACATGAAACCATCTTTTCACATTAGCAAATCTTAGACATTTTCTTACAGATTCTCCTAAAACCACCAACATTTGACTTCATATGTGAATATCTAAAAAAAAAAAAAAGATGATTGAGGACAGAATCTTGGTGGACATTCTCTGTACATTATAGTCTTCATTAAAATCCCATCATAGCATCAACTTAACACTCACAGCATGTTTTCCTAAATTCTCAGCTACAAAGCTGTGAGTGTAGATTTATCAAGGACTTTTTCTATATACATAAATACAGGAGTCATTTGTTTTTCAGTGAGAACTTCTCCCGAAGGCATTTTACAAAAGATCTATGTTTGTACATGTGTGTGAATTGGCATGTACTCTCTAAATGAATTCAGACTACTATGAAAAATAGACAAAAGGAAAACAACACCATCATCACCAATAGAACTAATTATACTATTACTATTGAAACTACTAACATCATCATCATCATCATCATCAATATCGTAATCAACAAAGAAAAATCACAGACATCAATTACCGAACAACCCCAACATAAAATCATCACACCCTGCTACCAATAAACGACAGCTGAAGAAGATTAAGGAACCGAATCTAATGCATACGAGATAATGTTAAACATCAAATACTTTCTTTTACGCAATGTACATAATGCATGGTGATGCAATACAGATGCAACAGAACAAAACATAACATAGATATTGGGGGATTACCAAAAATATCAAAACAGGGTAGTAGCAACATATGACAACAACCACACACACACACATTGTGTGTATACACATACACACAGAGGCATGTACACACACACACACACACACACACACACATATATATATACACACCTGGTGGGCTGAAAAGTTAAGTGGACCTTAATGCAATTCGAAGGGGAGAATCAAGAATAACTTAGAGGAATACATAAAAACAGGCACCCAAAATAGACAACTTGATGTGAATAACCCTTTTAAGGTTAAATGGTGAATGCAAAAATTAAAAGAAAATAAAAAAATAAGGGTGTTATGTCACAATGACCTTCATTCACGCATTTTTACATGAAAACCCCAGCAGAGCGGTGCTGTCACAGCTACATTTTAGACAGGAGTTCAGTGGTAAAAATAATAAATGCAATATACATATATACATACATACACACACACACACAGACACACACATATATA
>NC_068992.1:50138269-50141288 GCF_001194135.2 Octopus bimaculoides
ATATATATATATATATATATATATATATATATATATATATATATATATATATATATATATACATACATATACATATAAATACATAGTACTAACTGAGGTACCAGGTTATCCCTGATTATAAAAACAGAACATACACATACATAACAGACACTTATAAACACCTGAGACACACGAGAGTGAAATTTGAGGGAGATTTGGCTGCAACTACTACTACTACTACTACTACATCGTCGAGAGAGTAAAAGATACTCCAGTGTTGACTCACATATATACTTTACACATATAAATATTTATTTAGATTCACAGATATATAATGGTGGTTTGTGGTTTATGGAAGATTCGGCTGCTATTTCTAGCAGATATCGTAACTAAGTAAAGGTGCCCCTGTTGGCTCAGAGACACCTATATAATTACATAAGAAAGTAGGGTGAAGTTGCAGCTATTTCTGTCAGATAGAGCCAGAATATATAAAATACAGCTCGAGATAAAGATTGCAAATTATACATTTTCTTTTACTGGTTTTCAGTCATTGGACTGCAGCCATGGTGAGGCACCATTTCAAAGGGTTTAGTAGAACAAGTCAGTCCCAGTAATTATTTTCAATCTTATGCTTATTCTATCAACCATTTTTTACTAAGCTTCTAAATTACGGGGACATAAACATACTGATACTGTTGTAAAGCAGTGTTGGTGGCTGGGCGGAGGTGCAAACGATAAGCGTCCACTCAGTTTCTGTCTACCAAATTTACTCATGTGGCATTATTCAGCTCAGGGTTATAGAATATATTTGTCCAAAGTGTTGTGTAACGCAACTGAACCTGAAAATTCTTGATTGCACAGTCATGCCTGCATCTATATATTATGGACTTTCCTGTTGAAGACAACGTGTGAGCATTCAGCTTTTTGCTAAACAACCTGCATAAATAATTTGTTTATAGTGATCAAATGTTCGTGCCGCACTTTAGCTCACTCTCTCCATCAAATCAACATTGAATAGGTGCACTATGTACTATGTGCCTGTGGTCAGATGCCTTTCCTATCACCAACCCTCATTTGTTTCGAAGTTATCTAATATTTTCCATGGTCAGACACGTTTTTTTGCAGACTATTGGAAATGAAGGACACTGCTTGTATGACAGTGACATTCGTTTACAACTATTACATGATGTCAAGACAAAGAGACACAAATACACACACACACATATATATGTATGCACACACTATGGGCTTCCTTAAGTCTCTGTCTAGCAAATTCACTCACAAGACTTTGTTCAGCCCAGGACTGATCACGTCCCCATGATGTTATGCAGTGAAACTGAACCCACAACCATATGGTTGAGAAGCAAACTTCTTAACCACACAACCAGGCTTGTGCCTCTCATTTAAACTGTATGATATCCAAGCAAGAAAAAATATCCCCTAAAACATGGCTTTAACCTATGTTAAGAGCTAAATGCAATTTATAAAAACCTGGAATGGAATTAATGGATGTTATTGAAAGGAACATAGTTAACAAATCCAAACACTAATGAGAAAACAGAAACTGTATTGATATCTGCTGGATGAATCGTACCTATGATTCAAAGATTCAACCTTGTCACATTATGTCATCCCCAGGAAGAATCTCAGGTGATTCTACCAGAGAAGTATGTCCAGAGTACATGTGTCTGCAGAATGTTCAACCTACTTGTGTGTTAGTTCAATGAACAGGTAACTAATTCAGTCAACTGGATTGAAACCCAACAGAAACTCTATTAATGTAGTCTAGCCTGAAAGATTTAAAATTTGTGGACCCTATTTCAAAAATGTTAAAGAGCTTGTCGTAAGGAGATTTGGTTACTATTCTGATCAGGTCAAGACATACTTGCTGGTTTATGTAGTGTTGGCGTTCTTGTTGTCATTGTTGTTGTTAGCGGTGGTGGTTAGTAATTATATAGGAGGGCAAAACTGTGGGCAGTAGAATAATTAACAGAAAGTAATCAACACCGGTAATTTTAAAGACAATTAACATGAACAAGGTGCAATTTGGACCTGATTAAAAACAGCTTAATAACAACTATGAGTCTGAAGCTATATGACCAAATTAGTGAGGAATTGGAGATGGTAGTGGAGGTAGTGGAGCTGATGGTACCAATGTGCTAATAATAGAAGTGATGGAGGCAATAGTAGTAGTGGTGATGGAGACAATAGTAGTAGTGGTGGTGGAACAATGAAGATAGTAGTAATGCTAAAAAGCAAAATTACTAATATAAACTACATGAATAAAAAACAAGAAGTTGAATGATAATATATAATATATAATGTGTGTGTGTATAAATATATATATATATATACATACATACACGTATATATATGCACATATACACACACAGAAGGAATAGAAAGTAGTGTCTACACACAGCCATACACACATTAGATAGCCAGACAGGCAGACATAGACAGACAGATGGATATCATACTTCTTGTCATAAATACAAAAAGAAAAGGAAGTATAATTGATATTTAGAAGGGGAAACCGGGTGGGTGAAACTGGGTGGGTGAGGTGGTGTCTCCTTCAAAGTCTTTGTCCAAAATGGTGAACAGAGGGTATCAAATGTTGAACTTCTGATTATATATATATATATATATACACACACACAAACACAGAGTGAGATTATATATACACACACATATGCGTACATATGTGATGGCAGCTAGTTACAGCTAAAGATAATGTTATCAACCAGCTATTGAAAAGGCTTCCGCCCACTGTACGTGCGTGGGTACATATATGTGTGTGTATTCTTTTATTCTTTTACTTGTTTCAGTCACCTGACTGCGGCCATGCTGGAGCACTGCCTTTATTCGAACAAATCGACCCGAGGACTTATTCTTTGTATGCCTAGTACTTTTTCCATCGGACTATTTTGCCGAACCGCTAAGTTACAGGGACGTAAACACACCAACATCAGTTGTCAACTGATGGTGGGGGAACAAACACAGACACACACACACATATATATATATATATATATATATA
>NC_068992.1:50142219-50142621 GCF_001194135.2 Octopus bimaculoides
TAGCAGGACTGGTTAGTGGACGCTATAGACAGTGTAGGTAGAAGGTCAACAGGTGGTTATTTGAGTGTGTGTGTTCGTGTTTGTGTGGGGTTGTAGGTGTTAGGTACGTGTACGTGTGTGGGTGTATTTTGTATGTGCGCGGGTGTGTATGTGTATGTTTTCTGTGCGTGCGTGTGTTTGTGGGTATGTGCATGTTGTGTGTATGTGCGTTGCTGTGTACGTGTGTGTGCGTGCGTTTGCTATTGTATATGCGTGTGTTGTTTATGCCCATGTGTGTATGATTGTATGCGTGTCTGTGTGAGTGTGTAGTGTTGGTGAGAAGTGTGTGTGTGTATGTGGGTGTGTGCGTGTGTCTGTATATGTGTGGATGTGCGTGTGTGTGTGGGATTGTGAGTGTTAGGT
>NC_068992.1:50144994-50158741 GCF_001194135.2 Octopus bimaculoides
TATATATATATATATATATATATATATATATATATATATCTTTAAAATGTTTCAGCTTCAAAGTTGGGGGTCTTGCTAAGGATAGAATGTTCAGGGCAGGGTGTAAGGTGATTACATCAATCTTCAGGGCTGAACTGGGACTTAATTTATTGACTCCGAAAGAATGAAGGGCTAAGTTAACTTTGGCAGAATTTGAACTCAGAATGTAAAGATGAGCAATCATACTGCTAAGCATTTTGCATGGCACAATAACAATTCTACCAGCTTGCCATCTTATATAGAAAACAATTATGACAAAGAACATTGTAGGGTAAAGGCATTAGTATGAGTGTTTCAATTTTCTAAGTGGCCACTTGAAGTTGTGTGAAAGGGGGTGGGCGTGTATGAGTGTGAGTAAGAGATAGAGGGATGGCGAAGGAGTAGAGCTGTTGAAGTTACTACGTTACACACTTGTAGTTCAATGTGTAATACTGTGTCACGTTTGGCCAACTACTTTATGCACCAAAACACTCTGTGAGTGTTTGGTCAACATCTTTATGTACCCCAATGGTTCCTGAACATTTTCGGGCTGCTGCCCTCTTGGCACTCAGGCCACATTCCTAGCAATCTCCGCCACTCATCACGACAAACATAGACAACTTTCTGCATCAAATTCAAAGCAACTACATTTCGCAAAAAAAACTCAACCTAATTAACCCATTATTTCATTGTTTTTGCATCCATCAGCCCCTTTTGGGCCACCCTAATATTGCCCCACTTTTCTTCAATGCCCTCCTCCCTCGATCTTTCCACTGCCCCCAAGAAAGTTGTACCACCCACTTTGGGAACCAATGATACACCCTAATACTACACGAGTACATAGCTGACCTCTTTGTATCATAACATTATTTCCATTCTAATGTCCACTTTTCCAGACCTGCATGGGTCAAACGCCATTTGTTGAGGCAGATTTTCTATGGCCAGATATCCTTCCTGGCACAGACTCATTTGTTTCAAAGGAAGGATTCTAGCTTGAAACCAATCCAGTTTTATGTACATATCCAGGAATAAGATGCATCTTAAGGTGATCTTAATAATCTGAAAAATAATCTTAATTCTAAGTAAACACAGATTAAAAAACTTGCTTTGTAACCATGTAGTCTTGGGTTCAGTCCCACTGCATAGCACCTTGACTAAGCATCTTCTACTATAGCCTTGGGCCAACCATTCCCTTGAGAGTGAACTTGGTAGATAGAAACTGTGTGAAGCCCTTCGTGTGTGTGTGTAACTATGTTCCTACACCACTTGACAACTAACAAGTGTTTGTTTATATCCCTATAACTTAGCATTTCAGCAAAGGGACCGATAGAATAAGTATGGGGCTTAACAAAAAAAAAAAAAAAAAAAAAAAACTAAAAAAAAAAAACTGGAGTTCAACTAAAACCCTTCAAGGCAGTACCCCAGCATGGCCATAGTCCAATGACTGAAACCAGTAAGACATAAAAAAGATTCAATGTGAGCAATGTGATAGGTTGAACAGGAGAACATGCACAATTACATCTTGTTTGACGAAGTATTTTCAGAAAGCCGGATCAACACTTTCCGACAATGGAACATTCAAATATGAAGTGTGAAGGTGGAACCAATTTGTCAACCAGGATGTCTGTGATGAGTAGGACTGAAGAGGTTATTCAAGCATGTACAGTAACAATGACCACTTGAAATGGGACTGGTACCTTTTGAATGTCAAGTAAATTCAAACGTTCAGTGCAGTATGCTTTTCTTGGAGCCTTATCTGTACACATAACATTTGTATGACAGTCTTCAGTGTTTCCTGTCTCTTGCCCCATTCCTCACTTCTTTACTGTTCAAGTCTGTGATAGTTGTAAACAGGAAGACCTATATAACCCACACAGATGACACTGAGTAACATTTGTATGCGTGGGCGAAATAAAAACTTGTGGTGTTTGTGCCTTTCCCTGTAAACACGCCAGCATCGGTTGTCAAGTGATGTTGGGGGAACAAACACAGACACACAAACACATACATATATACGACGGGCTTCTTTCAGTTTCCGTCTACCCAATCCACTCACAAGGCTTTGGTTGGCCCGAGGCTATAGTAGAAGACACTTGCCCACGGTGTCACGCAGTGGGACTGAACCTGGAACCATGTGGTTGGTAAGCAAGCTACTTACCACACAGCCACTCCTACGCCTATCACAGCCACTCCTTACATAAAAAGTCAATCAAAAACTTACCACTGCTCCATCTTGATGATGGTAGTGATGTTGATAATGTTATCACTGGTGGTGATGATGACAATGAAGATGTAGATGGTGGTGATGGTGACAATGACAACAATAATAAGAATGGTTTCAAAATTTGGCACATGGCCCAGAATTTTTAGGAGGAGGTGAGGTAAGTCAATTACATTGACCTCCAGTGCTCAACTTGTACTCTTTATTTTGACCCTGAAAGGATGAAAGTCAAAGTCGACCTCAGTGGAATTTGAACACTTATCGAAACGAAGTGGTAAAAATGTTGCTAAGCATTTAGTCTGACATGCTAACAATTTTGCCATCTTGCCATAATAACTGTCACGATAATAGAGATGTTATTATTCAGCCCCAGAAAGGTGGCAAGCTGCCGGAATAGTTAGCATACTGGACGAAATGCTTAGCAGTATTTCGCCTGTTGCTATGTTCTGAGTTCAAATTCCACTGAGGTCTCAACTTTGCCTTTCATCCTTTCGGGGTTGATAAATTAAGTACCAGTGAAACACTGGGGTTGATGCAATCAACTAGACCCCACCCCCAAAATTTCAGGCCTTGTGCCCATAGAAGAAAGGATTATTTAGCCCCAGGACAACTCTGACTTGTCAGTCCCATAATCAGAAATGTTCAAGTCTTAATTGTCATATCTTTTGTACATGCAAGAGAGAGTACATAATATGATATAGCCCATTTTTTTTCAAAGCAATAAAGTGTGATCTAAGGGAATTTTAACTGCTATGTCTAACCATGAAGTGGCTCTCTCATTTGCTCATAATAAAAACAGTCATCAATTTTGAAACTGTTGATGTATAACTCTTTGATCCTTGCTAAAGTGGACATATAACATTACAGATAGTCAACCAAACGTCAGAGAACGAGTCAAAGACTAGAAGTAGGGACAGAGAAAGATATCCTGAAATAAGGGACCTAGCCTGAGAGTTTGTAAACAGAGTGGACTCTGTTTAGCCCTTCAACATTCAGGTTACTGTCAGATGTAATAATTATTCACATTGTTGTGGATTAATCATGCATTATCTCATAGCTTCAAAATTTCAACGATTGTTTATTTTTAGAATGACATTGTAGAGCAGGTGTGAAAGGCCAGATATTGCCAGTTTGAATACAAAACATGTAGAATATTTTGTTTGATTTCAGTGGGATTTGAGCTCAGAGCCAATAACCTATCCAATGCTCTGATGATTGCTAAATGCCAATTCGCTATCTTATATTATTCCTGTATTTCTCCAAGGCCAGTATAAACAACACATATAACATACCAAAGGCAGTTCAATAACAATAGGAGCCTCCCTGCCTGCCTACCTAGCTACATAATGACTAGTTAAAGAAAAAAATCGTTTGTTTGTTAAACTAATCAAGTCAGACAAAAGTTTAAATTTATTCAAAAGAAAAAAAGTAAACAAGAATGAGGAGTTAGATTCAATCAGAATTGGTAAATAGAAGACTGGTTTGGGTTCCATTTTAAATATGACCCAGTTATTCAGATTCTATTAGAAGACAAGAATGGAAATCTTTTACATAGCTTTGAAGAATTATTTCTCTGTAGGAATGGAAGAAAAAACAAACTAAAAAATCAATATGCTAAAAAAATGTATAATAAAAGATAAAGAACAGCAGGTGGTATCTTTCTTGGAGAATCTTTTATTTTCTAAGAGAAAGGATTTGATAGATGGATAGATACATAGAGACAGTGGGAGAGAGAGAGACAGGGAGAGGGGAGAGAAAAAGGTGAAAGAGAAAGGAAAAGAGAAAGACAGAAAAAGAGCAGTATACAGAGAGAAAGAGAGACAGACAGAGAGAAACAAAGAGATTGGTAGAGCTAGCATATTTGTTAAAAGTATGATTGGGGAAAAATACTCAGGTACACCCGCTGCATGGAAACTAAATAGTAAAATGGATGCAAGTATATTTGATGTAGCAAGGCAAGAACCCAGAACCATGTGGTTGGGAAGCAAGCTTCTTATTACACATCATTGTACATCGGAATTTACTGTTTACAAAATATGAATATATACATGTATAGAACATAGGAATTTTATATATATCATAACTGTCAACACCTTAATCATTATTCCTATCCTTAGTTTATGGGTTGGAAAAGTTTGCAAATATTGCATTTTTCCAGTGGGGGTAGATTGATATCATGGAGTCGTCTCTAAAGTGAAGAGCATCAGTTTGATATTTGCAAAGTTTCCCTTTCCTTTTGGGTTATGTGATAACATTTTTGCGTACATGTGAGTACATTTGTGCATGTGTGTATGTGCACGTGCAAGAAAGAGAGAGAGAGAGAGAGAAAGTGAGAGAAAGAATATTTTGTGCCTTAGGATGCATATGCAAGTGTTGATTTTTTTTGATAAACAACAACTGCAGCAATAATCGCTACTACAATAACGACTACGCAACACCAGATATAACATGACAACAACAAGTGCTGCTATTACCACTACTACAAAAATGAATCACAACAAACAGTATTTTAATATACGAGACTTAAGGAGACGCTAAAACGTTCTGCATCACCTGCTGGTTTCTATTGTTGTTACATATGCAACGTAGTATCTGCATACTATTATAATGCTCGACCACTCACACATGAATATGGGCACACATGCACAAACATATAGTCATTACTGCACATGTACATACATGCATATACATATATATACATATGCGCATGTATGTATGTGTTTGTATATGTGTATATATATATGTGCATGTGTGTGTGTGTGCATATATATATATATATATATATGTAATATATGTAGGCTTAGAAGTTTGCCTTCAGGCTACATGCAATCCTTTTGTGACATCATTCCTTTATCTTTCCAACTACAAAAGGCCATTATTGATAGAGTGTATGAGGGTATGCAGCAATTTCTTTCCTCAATATTTCTGCTAACATCAGATTTTATATATTTTTATCTTGACCACTATAGCTCTGCTATATTGATATTATTAATGAATATACAAGATTCACACTACACTGCATATAAAACCATGCTAGTAGCATGTAAATATACTGTTAGGTTCAGATTGTACTACAGAGGAAACTAAGCTAGCTATTATATTAAGTACAGAGGTAGATTCACACTATACTTCATATAAAACTATGTCAGTATTATAGTAAACATACTGCTAGGTTAACACCATACTTCACTCAAAAATACAACAGTATTATATATAACTGTTGTTGTTGGCACTCCGTCGCTTACGACGTCGAGGGTTCCTGTTGTTCCGATCAACGGAACAGCCTGTTCATGAAATTAACGTGCAAGTGGCTAAGCATTCCACAGACACGTGTACCCTTAACGTAGTTCTCGGGGATATTCAGCGTGACACAGTGTGACAAAGCTGACCCTTTGAATTACAGGCATAACAGAAGCAGGAAGAAAGAGTGAGAGAAAGTTGTGGAGAAAGAGTACAGCAGGGTTCGCCATCATCCCCTGCCGGAGCCTCGTGGAGCTTTAGGTGTTTTCGCTCAATAAACACTCACAACGCCTGGTCTGGGAATTGAAACCGCAATCCTATGACTGCGAGTCCGCTGCCCTAACCACTAGGCCATTACGCCTCCACCGTATTATATATAATATACAGTAAAATTAGCACATACAAAACTATGTTCAATACTGTAATTTCTGGCTTACAAGTCGATGTAGCATATAGTGAGTGTAAACTTTAAAGAAATCATCACTGTCATCCCAAATCCTGTTACATTTCACATGGAGGTTTTGACCTTTCAAAGATGTCTTGGTGTATAAGTCGACCTTCCACTTTTGGTTGTAAATTTTGGTCTACAAAATTTGACTTGTATGCAAGAAAATATATTGTATATAAAATTATTCTATGGTATTAAATATGTTGAAACCACATTACTTCATAAGGAACATAGGGCCAGTTTTCTGATTTCTCTGGCATATATATTCCTCCCTGGATGAGACGCCGGTCCATCACAGGATTATTCATTTTTACCAGCTGAGTAGACTGGAGCAACGTGAAATGAAGTTTTGCTCAAGAGCACAATGCATTGCCTGGTCTAGGAATCGAAACCACAACCTTATGATCAGGAGTCCAACATCTTAACCACTAAGCTATGTGCTACTACTATTGTATCGAATATAATGATGGTGAATTGGCTGAATCATTAGTGTGTTGGACAAAATGCCCAGCAATATTTAGTTAATGAGCTTTTACAATCCAGGTTCAAATTGCTGAGACTAGACGGCATTGGGGTAATGTAACTGACTACAACCCTCATTTACAATTCCAGATGGTTCTTGGACCTCATATTACTGATTTCCTCCACAAAACAGGGGTAATGTCAGCACATCAGAGAAATGAGACCTGCAAAGTGGAGTGGCTGTTGCAGTGAGTGTTGTTGGCCATTCTCCACAACAATGCCATTGCAGTAATTACTGTGGGGTATGGCTGAGCATACGATTTGCTCTGGGGTATGTGGCCTATCACCCCTCCCCTCCGCCTTATGCAGCTTTACTCTCACTTTTTTCTTTTCTTTTCCTGTCTTATCTCTTCTTTTCTTTTCTTTTTCTTATCTCTCATTTTTCCTGTTCCTTTGTATTTAAATTAAAAACTTTATGCCTATATGTTGATGATATAACTGTATTAGTACTATAATATATACAGCTATGCTAATGCTAATACATACAAGGCTGTGTGAATACACAGAGAGCTATGTTAGTACACAACCAAGCTTCACATATCTTTCAAAGTTGAGTGACTAGCTGTTGGAAAAACATCTAAATGTAAAAACAATTTGGCAATTGAACTTGAATCTTTCATTAGCATATTTTATACTCTCTTCTGTGAGCTTTCCTATGTAAAAACAGTTGCTTCAGCAAAAGTCGTCTCAGTAAACAAAAAACATAAAGGGAAAAAGGAAAAAAACACAGCAGAGGGCATATATGAGTTATTGGTATCTGAAAATATAATATATGTATATATTATGCACACACAGGCTCACATAATTTTAAGCTCACCCACACATACATTCACATACACATTCAAATATACCATTCTCATATATATACATGGGCTTGTGCACCTTAGTTCACCCGGGTCACCATTGTTAACTCCCTTTCACTCAGCCTCTCTTCCAGTCTTCTCGTCATGTTGAACTGTTAATCCCTACACATTTTTTCTGTTTTTAAAAAATTTTTTTTTTTTTGGTCTCTCTCTCAATTTCTTTTACTTTCAATCCTTTCTGACAAAGTGCACAGGCTCAAAACGTCAACGCCTTTTCCATTCTTCCTGAGTGTCAAACTAATACACCTGCTTGTTCCCTCACTTGTCTTTGTCTTTTGTAAATTTGAACTATATGATATGTGTATGCATGTGAGTATATTTATATATATGTGTGTGTGTGTATGTAAATAAAACATGCAAGTCCTGTGCTGGTCTAAAAAGGCATTTAACTATCCACAAATCTGACAAGACGAGCAACACTTGAGGTGAGACATATTTGCACTGTTGGCAAAGCAAATTTCAAACAACTCTCACGACTCAAAAGCCACTTACTAACTAGAAGTGGTTAAGTTTTGAATAGGGGCAGACAACTTCTCTCTCTCACATGTGTGTGTGTATGTGTGCGTGTGTGAGGGGGGGGGGATATTAGATCATTTTTCTCACACTTTTATTATCAAGTTAAATAAATGTCCTTTGGAGAAATATTTCTGTTGCAAGCATTCAGGTTAAGTTTATGAGTCTGAGATGGCAAGATAACAGTTTTTATCTTCTCATTTCCCTTAACGAGTTTCAAGTTTTGCAAGAAGTCATGAGTATAGCTCTTTCACCTCTGACAAAACACACAACAAAAAAAAAAAGGAAGAGTTTATACAACATAACAAGATAATTTATTTGTATTATTTATAATAAACCAAGAATACATTTGTTTCTCAGATTGTAAATGGGTCTTCTTAAAGATCCAACTAATTTGGAATCACAATTCTTTAGTTATCAGGCCCAGGTTTTGGGTAAACATTACAATTCACAAATTATAGGCTAAGTGTGAGAGTTCAAATCTGGTCAGTTTGAACATAAGACACAAACTATTTGGGCTGAATACGACCAGTTTAACATCTTAATATTTAAATTGTCCAAATCTAGCCCAAACACTCTACCCGGTTTTTGTTCAAACCAGCTAGATCCTGCCTCTCACACCTACCCTACAATGTCATTTTAAAAATAAAGTCACAAGATTGATTAATGCAAAGCTATGTGAATAAATATGCATTACATTTGGACAGTAATCCGAATGCTATAAGATTAGCCAAGTACTGCAAAGCATTTTGTCTGATACACTAATGGACTGGTAGAATCATTAGAAAAAATATATATATACCTTGCAGCATTTCTACCTGCACTTTTTACTTTGAGTTCAAACTCTACTCAACTGCACTTCACCTTTCATCCTTTTGATGTAGATAAAGTACCAGTCAAGTATTAGGGTTGATTGTATCAACAAACCCCTTCCACCCAGCACATTGCTGGCCTTGTGGCAAAATCTGAAACCATTATTATTATTATTATTATTAACATTAGTAGTAGTAGTAGTAGTAGTAATAGCAGTAGCAGCAACAACAATATATATTAACACACGCACACACATTCATTCTTCCACAATATTTTGCATCTACAACAACTGTAATTATTGCTAATTATAATTGTTACAAACACTACATCCTCCGAAATATTCTGCAACCACCACCACCACCACCACCACCACCACCACTACTGCCGCCACCATCACTACTATTACTACAAAAATTATTGTTGCACACACACGCATGCTTGATAATCTGCATCTGCAAAATACATACTGCTATAATAAGTAAGATGACTGATGCACTTTCAGCCATTTTGTCTTCTCTTGATTTAATGTGTCTTTTTCTTCTTTTTTTTTTTTTAAGAAAACCTCATGCATTTGCTTTCACCGTGCAATGCTATTGCTGCACATGTTCTGTTATTTGTTCTGCTGTTGCAGTTGCAGCTGTTATTACCGTTGTTTTACACTGTTGAGGGTGGTGTCGTGGAGGAAACTGGTCTGCCAATTTCAGGAACTCTTAGAGTGACTCTTGGAGTGAATACTCACACTGGAGTAAATGTTTTCCTCTATTAACTCCTTTGATCACCTCTAGTTCCTTTATACAGAACATCCTGTTTTACAGTTTGCATCTACATTCAAAACATCCTCTTAATGAATGAAGAAGTTACTTTGTTAATTCATTTGTTTGAATGTTTTATGTCAGCCTTTCCAATTTAGCATGGGTTAGGTGACTATATCAATGCAACATTTATTTTACATTCGAATGCCCTTCCTGTCTCTAACCTGTACCTGTTTTGCAAGTAAGGGACTTCTTTTATTTCACAGATCATCAAAGGTGTGAAGTGAGCAGACGATCTCTTGGGAGGAGAAATTACCAACAAACAACACTCGTAGCTCATGATGTTTGTAGAGAGAAAATGTAAGCAAACGCACAAACCCAAACATATAAAACAACGATGATATATATATCAGGTGCAGGCATGGCTGTGTAGTTAAGACATTTGCTTCTCGAGCACATGTTTTGGGGTTCAATCCCACAGCATGGCACCTTGGGTAAGAGAGTCATCTATGAAAGCCCTGGGCTGACAGCCTTGTAAACAGATTTGTACACATAAACTGATAGAAGCCTGTTGTGTGTGTGTATCTGTACGTACGTATGCATGTATGTTTGTGTCCCCTTGTCTTAACATTGCATAATAGTTGTAAATGGGTGTCACTGTCATACAAGCAGTGTCATTTATCTCCAATGTCCTGTGTAAATATGTCTGGCCATGGAGAAGTATTCTCTTCCTTGGAAAAAAGTGAGGACTGGCAACAAGAAGGGTATCCAGTCACAGAAAACTTGCTTCAATAAACTTTCAGACCCATACAAGTTTGGAAAAGTGGGCATTAAAATAATCATCACACACACACACACATTCATTTAGAGTTGAAGCATCATTCTGTTACTACTCTAAATTTACTCATTTCTTCTTCATAAATATTGGAGAATGGAAATGAGGGAAACTCAAACTCTATTGTGTTAAATAGTTACATAATGTTTCCCTCTCCCTGTGGAGGCACAATGGCCTAGTGGTTAGGGCAGCGGACTCGCGGTCATAGGATCGCAGTTTCGATTCCCAGACCGGGCGTTGTGAGTGTATATTGAGCGAAAACACCTAAAGCTCCACGAGGCTCTGGCAGGGGATGGTGGCGAACCCTGCTGTACTCTTTCACCACAGCTTTCTCTCACTCTTACTTCCTGTTTCTGTTGTGCCTGTAATTCAAAGGGTCAGCCTTGTCACACTGTGTCACGCTGAATCTCCCCGAGAACTACGTTAAGGGTATACGTGTCTGTGGAGTGCTCAGCCACTTGCATGTTAATTTCACGAGCAGGCTGTTCTGTTGATCGATCAACTGGAACCCTTGACGTCGTAAGTGACGGAGTGCCAACACCAACAACAAATGTTTCCCCTACTGCCAACATAGACATGAGAGCAACCATTGCCACTGAGATACTAAGACAAAGGACATAACTGTGTGGGCCTCAGTCTGCCCAGCTAACACCAGCTGTTCTACACTCCTACAAATTAAGAAACCAGCAATATATGACAACCATTTCAGGTTCTTTGGACATTTGCCCAGCAAAGAAGAAACACCCAGCTGTTTAACCCTTTAGTGATCAGATTAACTCGTCAAATATAATATTTGTTTATTTATATTGCTTTGAAATAATCAGGCTTATCTTGTAGTTAGGAGTTTTGCTGATGTGACTGTCATGTGTTAGAATGACATTGCAGAGTTGAGGTGAGAAGCCGGATCTTCTCAGTTTCAACTTCAAACGGGTTAAATATTTTGGCCGGATATGGCTGGTTTGAATGCCAAAGGGTTAATTATAGAAACAAACAATGGAAGTATTCAAATGAAGAGGAGAACAGTTATTTTTAAGGATGTGATGAAATGTGCAAGACTTTCTGGTGCCAAGCTGGACCAAAGTACTTCTGATAAAAGGCTCCAAAAGCATGATGGTATAGAAATGAGACATCAGTGTTTCCATCCAAACAGGATATTAAGAGTTGCAACCGAGAACTGAAACTGAGGTTTATTGAATACATAAGCCAAGTATTGAAGGACAAAGCAGAAGAGAGGAACACAAAGAAAATGAAGTATCTTGTACAAGGACATGATTAAATACATGCAATAGGATGTAATCAATAGGTGACACTTGTGACATGAATCAAATATCAGATTTTCCATGACAAATAAATATTTTCAAAATGTAAATACATGTTTAAGGACGTAGAATATTGGTGTGGAGGGCGTTGAATGTAAGAGGTATAAAACCTGAATCATATACATATATGTATGCGTGACTATGTGTGCATTGGTGTACATAAAGGAACTTCTCTATATAGAGTTTTTTTTAAATATGAAAGTTATGATATATGGTGTGTGTGTATGCAGCGCCTTCTCCTTCCCAAACCAACCCCTTCTATCCCTTGTCCACAATGTCCCCGTATATTTCATGCAAGCCTTGGATTGCGGAGCCATCTGCGGTTCAAACACCCAGGAAAATTAACTGGATTGCAAGCTCGGAAACACGAGACGCAGCCAACAACAACAGTACCAGACAACTACTACAGCCAGCAAAATACCAAAATCAATACCCCAAATTCCAAGATCAATAACAGAAAGATAATGAACTACAGAACCCTTCAAAAGTTATATAGTACTGACCTTGTGTGTGTGTGTGTGTGTGTGTGTGTGTGTGTGCATGTGTGTATACACACACACACACACACTACTTCAAATAAGTCAGAAAAAAGCAGAAATAATCAATTAACTGCGCATAGAATCAAGTTAACAATTTTCTAAGTTTCAAAAATAATCTCAGTGCTCATTTCCTCACCCCACAACAACCACCACCACTACCCCACCCTAGCCACCAACCACTACTACTACTACTACTACTACTACTACTACTACTACAACAACAAGTCCAGCACTTTTGTTTATTCTTACTGTTCCAAAATGAATTTTGAAGTATTGGCAATTTGAAATCAGTTTCTAGTAGTATGCACATCACTAATTATATATTTATATATATACTTCATATATATATATTTGGTTGTGTGTATATGAATACACACAGAGTTATATATTAGTCTGTATAAATGTGTATGTATGTGTGTGTGTGTGTGTGTGTGTGTGTGCAAATGAATGTATGTATATGCATGTATGTGATTGTACATATGTACATATGCATGTGCACATGTATACAAATATGTGTACACATGTGAGTGTGCGTGTGTATGTTCAGTTAAGATCACTTTGCTAAAGTGACTGCTTCCATTCTTGGAGAGGATGTTAGCTATTGCTCTTTGTTTTCAAGAATATCAATTATACGAAAGAACTTCAGAAATGGTCTAATTTGATTTGAAAACATTATTGTCGATGGAACATATCTCTAAGTACCTGAATTCCTCAAGACTCTAGCTACACTGGTGTAAGTGTGTTTGAGTACGGTTTTCTATATGTGCACATACACACAATTTTGTTGTCATAAACTATGACAGGCAACTTGACAGTTTAGTCTTTTACTCTTTTACTTGTTTCAGTCATTTGACTGCAGCCATGCTGGAGCACTGCCTTTAGTCAAGCAAATCAACCGCAGGACTTATTCTTTGTAAGCCTAGTACTTATTCTATCGGTCTCTTTTACCGAACCGCTAAGTTACGGGTACGTAAACACACCAGCATCGGTGTTCAAGCGATGGTGGGGGGACAAAAACACACACACACAAATGAGTGGACAAATGAAAGAAAGGACACTCAACACATTTATTGAGAGCTACATGTATTGTTCAAAACAGATTCTACTACTTTAAGTTTCAAATCCCCTAACGGGGGGCCTTTCGGATTTCCACTGACCTGAGGAAAGGCCCCTGTTAGGGGATTTGAAACTTAAAGCAGCACAGAGTCTGAAGCAAACTGTTTTGAACAATATATATATATAGGTGCAGGAGTGGCTGTGTAGTAAGTATCTTGTTTACCAACAACAAGGTTCCGGGTTCAGTCCCACTGCGTGACACTTTGGGGAAGTATCTTCTACTATAGCCTTGGGCCGACCAAAGCCTTGTGAGTGGATTTAGTAGACCGAAACTGAAAGAAGCCCGTCGTATATATATATATATATACACACATGTATGTGTGTTTGTGTGTCTGTGTTTGTCCCCCCACCATCGCTTGACAACTGATGCTGGTGTGTTTACGTGCCCGTAACTTAGCAGTTCGGCAAAACAGACCGATAGAATAAGTATTAGGCTTCCAAAGGATAAGTCCTGGGGTTGATTTGCTCGACTAAAGGCAGTGCTCCAGCATGGCTGCAGTCAAATGACTGAAACAAGTAAAAGAGTAAAGAGAGTATATATATATACA
>NC_068992.1:50158887-50168090 GCF_001194135.2 Octopus bimaculoides
TTATGATAGGTAAATTGTTACCATTTTATATATTTTCAATTTCATGCATGTGCATTGTTTGTTTTTGAGCTTGTCAACTACAAAGTATAACGTATATGTATTTGGGTATCGTCTGTGAGAAAAACAGCACCTTGACGCAATTCACTCTGCCAGAAATTTGGAAACAACATGCTGTATTGCTTGGCATTCATGCCGGAAGCTCCAATACGAACATTTCAGAATGTTTGGACGTCAATCTGAGGACATGCAAAAATCAAACATCCAGTCAGCACCATGGTGTTTGAAGTGATCACTAGTGATGGCGACGTTATGTCTCCATTCATCTTCCCAAGCAGCCTCAGATTCATTACGAAAGATTACATCAAGTGCTTGGAGGAGGTAGTGCTGGCCTAGGTCAAGAGGGTGGCTGCTGGAAGACCCTATGTCTGGCAACAGGACTCTGCACCATGCCACACAAGCAGGAGAACCCAGTCATGGCTTTCAGACAATTTCTACGACCACATCACCCCTAACATCTGGCCACCTAACTCCCCAGACTGCAACCCCTTGATTTATTATGTGTGGGGCACAGTTGAGCAAGAGACCAACAAAACTCCCTGTAATACCAAAGATGAACTGAAGGCAAGGATTATAGCAGCATTCACCAACTTGAGCAAGCAGACCGTCCAGAAGAGTTGCAGGAGATTCCAAAGTTGTCCAGAGGCTGTGGTTGATGCTAAAGGCAATTTTATTGAATAATTACTCTTTAGTATTTTAAGATATTTTTATGTAATTTCAGTAAATATATCTGTTAAAAGGAGATGTCAGTGTTATTTTCATTTTTGTGTAATTTAGACACCAATTTATTCACCACACCCTGTATATATATACATACACACATCTTTATATATATATTTGTGTGTAAATCTCTATTTTTAGATCAGTTATATCACTTCTCTGCATGCCATATGAGACAACAAAAAGGTTTGATGACAGGAAGGGCAGTCAATTTTAAAGCCCTTCAGAATAGTCATCCGATCCACACCAGCAAAGAAAAACAAACGTAAAACAAATGATGATGATGAGGATTTGTAGTGCATGCGTGTATTTATAAATGTGTGTGTGTGTGTGTGTGTATAATGGGATATAAGGACAAAAAGAACCTTTTCTCCTAAACCAATCAATGAGATAGATAGACAGAAGGGTGGTTTGGGAGAGGGAGAAAGAATAAGATCTCTTTTAGAAACGATTCTAAAAATGATACAAATATCATTTATCATCATTTTTACAGACACATTTTCCATGTAAGCATGGGTTAGATGAGTGTTCTCTCGCACAGCATCTTGCTACTTGTTGCATGCAGCCTTTTGTCTCCTTCATGAATTTCAATCTCCTGAGATCAGCTTTTACTATTTATCCTACAAATATGTATGAATGCACATATCTGCACACATTTCATATACTCTTGCCTATCTTTCTCTCACACACACACGCGCGCAAGCAAGCAAGCAAAGCAGCAGTTCAGAGTAAAAATATGGTTGCTCCCTAGAGGGAACTGCAATTATGTTATTCATTAAAGTTGATCAGAATGAGTAAAGAGACAGCCAGCCCAGCACGTAATTATGTCTGGTTTGCTAATACAAAAGAGAAATACAAGCAAAACTAACCTAAGCACAAGTGAATCGTTAATAAAAAATTAAGACAAAGAAAAAAAAAAAAATAAAGAATGTTAAGGAAAAAAAAATCAATAAGGATTCCACGATAAAAGGAAGGAAGGAACAGAGCAGAATCTCAGAGGGGCACAAGTAAGTAACGAGATCAGATATAGGAATGAGATCAATAATTTTTTTTTTCTTTCCAAAAAGCAAAGAATGGAGTGCAAAGAAATCAATAGGAATTTCTGTAATATGAGATAGAAAGCCTACCAAATTTATAGTTGTGGTGCAGTGTAATGGTGCCAAATAGACTGTTAACAATCTAAGAGTAACAAAAGTGGAATGAATAGAGAACTTAACAAAATAATTGTGATAGAAATACATGAATAAAATGAAATTTCTTTTTTCTATAGTTAATGTCTCCTAAGTCAAACTTGGGACTCAGCAGAATTTAACAAAATAATTATGATAAAATTGCATAAATTAAATAAAATAAAAATTGTTCCATAGATGTCTCTTAAATCAGCAATTCCCAAATTGTTTTTTGGCATGAAACTATACAAATTTTCCAAAATATTGCAGAATCCATCTCAGTATTTTACAGACAACTCACACTGTCCTTATTTCATTAAGACAGACAACCTAAATTGTCTCAGATACAGAATTTATTTATCTATTTATTTAGAGAGAGAGAGAGAGAGATAGAGAGAGTGAGTGAGAGAGAGAGAGACGAGAGAAAGAAACATAACATATTTTGAAAAACATGGAAATTATTTAAGTTTTATAAAAAGACGCCTTGTATCATGGAACTTCAAGAAATTGTTTCACAAAACCCATTTGAGAAATGGTGCCTCAACCCTAAGCCATTTAGATTCTGCCATCAAATGTAATGCTTATTCATTCACATTGTTTTGAATTAATCATGCATTGTCTCATAGATTTTGAGATTTCGATGTGATTATTTTTACAATGACATTGTAGGGTAGGTTGAGAGACCAGATCTGGCCAGTTTGTTTGAATTAATCATGCATTATCTCATAAATTTTGAGATTTCAGTGATGTGATTGTTTATTTTTACAATGACATTGTCGGAACTGAAATTAATTCCCAGATGCTCAAAGTGTCACCATTCTGGGAAGTAACCATTGGTCTTACAATAGTCACCGAGAGAGGAATCATGGGAGAGGTCAAACAGTCATAGCAGTGGTCAAAGAATGGTCATGAGAGGGGTCAGTGGTCATAGGAGATGTCAAACAATGGCCACTGAAGGAGGTTAAACAACAATCATAGCAAAGGTCAAATAATGGCCACTGGGGTAGGTCAAACCATAGTTATAGGAGAAGCCAAAGCAAGAGTTAGTGAGATAGCTCAAAGGGAGAGGTCAAATAATTCTCATTGGAGCTACCCCCAACTCTGCTCTGACTTTGTCTGTCTTAGAATTGGCATGGTGTTACATTAATGCAACTCAAATATTGCTCTACTACACAAATCACCATTTATCCCTGTTAACTGGATCCAGAAGACCCTGATTCTATCCACAAGTAAGTAAATGGTACAAGGTGGAATCTGAACTTAAATCTCAAAGAACCAAAAGAGACACAGTAAGGCATCTCATTTAATGCTACAACGTTTCTGCCATTCCTCCACTCCGGACTGCTACTTTATCAAGCTTGAAAGAACAAGGACAAAAGGTAAGGTTGTTCTTGGCAGAATTTGAACTCTGCACACAAAGAACTGAAACAAAGGCATTCCATTTGAAGTTCTAGTAACTTCTGCAATATGTTGCTCAACTGATAAACAACTCATAAACAAAAGAAAAAAAGATCACATAAAAAAGCCCTTACTGTAGATTAACATATAAGAAATGTATTCTTCTAGAGTTCTTTGACCAATTTATAAGGCGGAGATTTAAGAGAACTGAGTGAAACAATAATTCTAAAAATGGTAAACCAATAGAAATGGATCAGTAACTATTATGTCATCATTGCTAAAATATTAATATTAAACACTAACAAATGATGATGACACCATTAGCAGTGTCTGTATTGGATAAAAAAAATCCTTGAAGCTCTGCAAATGAAATCTAAAATGCTGTAGTAGACTAGACTGCTAAGTGCAATACCTAGTTACCAATTCTATTATATTTTATGGACTGGAGAAGTATATATAAAATTCAATAAGATATAATACTGACAGCTGGATATATTCTTTATGTTCTTGGACAGTAAAAGATGCGAATCTTCAAACTGTACACTGCCAAACCAAACTGACAGAATATCAAGACAAAACTTTATTGTATTATTCATTTTATGTGATGCAGCTTTCTCCTCCTCTCAGAACCATATTCAACTTTTCAATTACAAAAAAATGTGCCACAAATCACATATATTTACAATGTATACTCAAAAATACTAAAACATTAGGTATTTGTATATAAATGTGCAGGAGTGGCTGTGTGGTAAGGAGCTTGCTTACCAACCGCATGGTTCTGGGTTCATTCCCACTGCGTGGCATCTTCGGCAAGTGTCTTCTACTATAGCCTCTGGCTGACCAAAGCCTTGTGAGTGGATTTGGCAGACGGAAACTGAAAGAAGCCTGTCGTATATATGTATATATATATATATATATATATATATATATATATATATATATATATATATATATATATATATATATGTATGTGTGTGTATATGTTTGTGTGTCTGTGTTTGTCCCCCCAACATCGTTTGACAACTGATGCTGGTGTGTTTACGTTCCCGTAACTTAGTGGTTCGGCAAAATAGAGACCGATAGAATAAGTACTAGGCTTACAAAGAATAAGTCCTGGGGTCGATTTGCTCAACTAAAGGCGGTGCTCCAGCATGGCCGCAGTCAAATAACTGAAACAAGTAAAAGAGTAAATGACAGCTGAAGACAGGGTGGTAATAATTGGAATGTGTTTGATCAAAAGTTGGAGAGTTGCCTCGGAGTACACAATTATGGAGGCACATGGCTTTGTCAGGCTGTTGGACTCATGAGTGTAAGATTGTGGTTTCAGTTCCTAGGCCAGGCAATGTGTTGTGTTCTTGAGCAAAACACTTCACTTCATGTAGCTCCAGTCCACTCAGCTGTAGAAATGAATATCACTAGGGGAGGCACATTGCTTAGTGGTTAGGGTGTTGGATTCACAACTGTGAGATTGTGGTTTTGATCTCTGGACTTGGCAATCCATTGTGTTCTTGAGCAAAACACTTCATTTCATATTCCTCCAGTCCACTCAGCTGTAGAAATGAGTAGCCAGGAAAGGGATGGGCTCTGCCAGGCTTTCTTGCCCTAGATACGCTGCATGGCTGCAATGCTCCAACAACCCTAAAGGGGTTAAGGGACTTGTCAATTGTCAGCACAATAACAACAAAAACAGCAATAACAGAATTTGAATCAATAAACAAGCTTCAATATGGTCACTCAACCAGCTAGAAATAACAGCCAAATTTTACTCAATTGATTCACACTACCACCAGATTAATAATATAGAAAAAAGTTAAAAAAAAAAAATGGAAGGAGATATTTGATAATTTAGTTATAAATATATAGTTTGCCTGAATAAGAGACAGGATGGCTTCTAGTTGGGCACTAGATCATATACAGGTTTGCTTAATCCGAACTGACATGACATGAAATAAAACAACTAAAAAACTATGACCACAACACAAAGTTCCCACAGAGCAACAAAAGAGAGAGAGAGAAAGAAAGGAAAAGAAAGGAACATAATACTGTATAAACAACAGTATAAATACAAGACCAAACGATAAACAAAACACCACACACATTCATACAGTAAACACTATCAGATGACTAATATATAAGTCCTTAACACACTTCAAAATAAACAATACAACAGTAATACTCTCTCTCTAAGTAGGTTGTTTAGTAGTAATGTTTCTGTACACATACATACACACATATAAACCAGTGCTTTTCTGCCATGGAAGGATAGCAATGCACTTTCATTTCACCAAAATGGAGATGGCACACAAAATGGAAAGAACCGTTTTTTTTTCTTTTGGTATCTTTGGTATTTAACTCTTCAGCATTCGGATCACTCTGACAAATGTAATGCTTATTATTATCTATTCACTTATTTAATTAATCATGCATTATCTCATAGTTTAGCAATTTCATCGTGGAGGCGCAATGCCCAAGTGGTTAGGGCAGCGGACTCGTGGTCATAAGATCGCGGTTTCGATTCCCAGACCGGGCGTTGTGAGTGTTTATTGAGCGAAAACACCTAAAGCTCCATGAGGCTCGGGCAGAAGATGGTGGCGAACCCTGCTGTACTCTTTCACCACAATTTTCTCTCACTTACTTCTTGTTTCTGTTGTGCTTGTAATTCAAAGGGCCAGCCTTGTCACACTGTGTCATGCTGAATCTCCCTGAGAACTACGTTAAGGGTACACGTGTCTGTGGAGTGCTCTGCCACTTGCACCTTAATTTCATGAGCAGGCTGTTCCGTTGGTCGGATCAACTGGAACCCTCGACGTCGTGAGCGACGGAGTGCCAACAACAAGCAATTTCATTGATGTGATTGTTTATTTTTAGAATGACATTGTAGGTTAGTTGAGAGAGGACGGATCTAGCAGTTCTGAATACAAAACAAGTAGGATATTTGGATCAAATATGGTTGATTTCCATGCTAAAGGGTTAAATAATACAGCCAATATTTGTTAAGGAGAAGGCAATGAGCTGGCAGAAATGCTGGCATGCCAAAGAGAGAAAAAAATGTACTGGGATTAATTGTTTCACAAATTGATATATCATTGTCATCATTTTCATTGCTGTTTCAATGTCTACTTTTTCGGCTTGCATAGGTCGGATGAAATTTACTGAAGAGAATATTTTTTATTTTTTCTATGGCCAGAGACTGTTCCTGTTGCAAACCTTCACCTGCCTCTAAGTAAGGTAATATTTCCCCCCACCCCCACCATGGCTGGGCATGATTCCATGGAAGATTGAAAATAAAGAGCCTCATGTGCATTCATTTCACAACTACCATGTGATGTCAAAGGAGTCATTAACACACACAGAGTTCCCACCTACCATATCCATTCCCAAGGGTTTGGTCAGCCTGGGGATATAGTAGAAGTTATTTTCCCAAGGGACTGAATCTGAAACAGTATGATTGGGAAGCAAACTTCTTACCAGATAGTCACACATGCACATATATATATATATATATATATATATATATATATATATACACATACATATCTCTTTACTCTTTTCAGTCATTTGACTGTAGCCATGCTGGAGCACTGCCTTTTAGTCGAGCAAATCAACCCCAGGACTTATTCTTTGTAAGCCTACTACTTATTCTATCGGTCTCTTTTGCTGAACTGCTAAGTTACGGGGATGTAAACACACCAGCATCGGTTGTCAAGCGATGTTGGGGGACAAACACACATATGTATATACATATATACGACAGGCTTCTTTCAGTTTCCGTCTACCAAATCCACTCACAAGGCTTTGGTTGGTCCAGAGCTATAGTAGAAGACATGCAGTGGGATTGAAACCGTGACCATGCGGTTGCAAAGCAAACTTCTTACCTAAGTACATATGTGCAGGCATATGTGCTTAAGAAGTTCACTTCCCAACCACATGGTCACGGTTTCAATCCCATTGGTTTGTGGTAAAACTAAAGGCTTCTTCTGGTGTAACACTAAAAGAGCAGACGGTACTTTACAGGGGAAGCAGTGTTTAATAAAACAAAGTAGGGCTGTAACCAAGCTCCTTTTGAAGGCTTCTCTGGTTCATGTCTGCGATGATGGGGTGGGGGATGGTTGGGGAAAAGATGACCTGTTCCAAATGTAGATAACAGAATGAAAACTGTACAACACATTCCGGAAGACCAGATGGTGAAGATGGTGATGTTTAAAACCTCAGAAGGGACGGAAGTAGCAATATGCCAACGCATGTTATTGCCTGTTCTGTACTAGTCTGAGAGTCAATAACCTCAAAAAAATTTTTCAAAAGCTAAACATGTATATATTTTCAAATAAAATTAATTCATGTGTTCAAGGGTGTGCATTTAAGTATTTATTTATTCATTTATTTAGTTTTTCTTTCATCATACACTATAGACTAAGTTTCTGGGGTTGCATTTACAGCAAGTTAACCATCCAGAACTAATCTCTATTTAATAATAGTTGATATAGATGTATGTGTGTTGTTTGGTTGGTTTGTTTTGTTGGTTGACTGACTGATTGATTTCTGTAGTCACACTTAACATTATATATAGAGAAGGAGACAGAGTAAGAGAGAGAGAGAGTTAGCATAACAGGGTGAGTGCACATATGATGTTTGATGGCAGAAAATGAGAAAAGGAATGCTACACACAAACACATAAGAGAGACAGAAACATAGAAGGAGGAAGAGAAGGAGTAAATGACTGAACAGTTATGGGGGGCGGCAGTTATACAAACGAGAAGTTTGTTATATTTAATTACATTTTAAGGTAACCGATGCTAGCATGGAAAGCGGACGTTAATCGACGACAATGATGATGATGATGATGATGATGATGATGATGAACTACTTTCATAAAGACACTTCTGCAAAAATGCTTTGATATTTGTAAGCGAAGTTTTGAACTAAAAATGAATATTTGATACTATGTAACAAATATTAGTTATATTTACATTCCAAAGGGGCCATTGTAACTCTGGATTATAGTGTGACTTATCTGTGAGCTAACCACAAATACCTACTTTGACGACCTCGAACTAAGGGTGTAACCTATCTACAAGTGTGACTTATCTGCAAGTATATACTGGTGCATAAAATTGTGCACTCACAATAAATGGTATAAGAAATGATATTGCAGAGAACCACATAACACAAGAAATGCAGGCTTTTCAAATAAAAACCAACAGCCTACAGCACCTTGATATAATTAATTTATACATAACCCTCAAGGATTTCCCTAATTCTCACAAGGTTACATACAACGACTTCAATGCTAACACTTTCACAAACATCATCATTCAAGGAGATTTCGATACCTTCAAAAGGGTTTTGAAATGGCACATAAGATAGACAAGGGTGAAACAATATCATAGGAAAGGGACACTGTCTAATCCTAAATGACCCACATTAGCATACATTTCACTAAGCCATTAGCAACAAGCCCTTCTGTTTTCAACCTGATGGTAACCAATTTTCCAACATTCCACAGATTCATCACAACACACATACATACATACATGATGATGATGGCCGTCCACTGGTGGCCGAGGAAGACCATTGTCGACCTTCAGGAACATTGTGTGCTCTAGGACTAACTTATATTTTGCATTTGCGGCTCCATTGGTGGCTAATGAGCCCTGCTCTTGACAAGCATATATGACTGCAAACATTGCAGACCAAGCTTTCCCTATTCACTATACGACCCATGTGCTTTCGCGCAGCTCGCTTAAGTTCTTCATGCTGGATACGTGCTCTTTCAAAAGTGTTGATCCCCAACAATGCCTGTCATCGCCACATACATACATGCATGCATGCATGCATGCATGCATACATGCATGCATGCAT
>NC_068992.1:50168179-50187747 GCF_001194135.2 Octopus bimaculoides
CATACATACATACATACATACATACATACATACATACATACATACATACATACATACATACATACATACATACATACATACATACATACATACATACATACATACATACAAACTGCAATGTCAAAAGTGAAAATACTTTTGCGAACTTCTACAAGCACAAAAGCTTAATTTCCACCAAGAAATGGAATCAGATTTATTGGAATTCAACTGTTCCACCCTAGACAACATTGACATTGCAATGTATACACTCCACAAAATAATCATAGACGCATCTAAAAACCACATCTCAAATCAGCAAAAAAACATAATCCCAATTAGGCACCAGAAACTGCGCCAACCTCACAAAAACTAGAGAACGGAAACTTAAACGCGATACAGCAAAACCAGATGCAAACGAAATAAAACTCTGCATCAAACAACTGAATAAGGAACTAACGAGTAAAATAAACAGAAAATTAGCGAAAATATCCAACAAAGAACATAAAACTTACAGAAAACTAGTAGCAGCAACAACAATGGTCAGACCACACCCAAAGTTCCAACACCAAACTCAAAAAACATATCTATGTGGCAACCGCAAGCATCACGTGATGTCAAGACATGGAGGCACAAACATACACACACACACTAACACACAAAAGCACCTATGTCAGTGCCATGTAAAAGGCACCCAGTACACTCTGTGAAATGACTGGCATTAGGAAGGGCATCCAGGTGTGGAAACCAAGCCAAATCAGATTAGAACCCGATGCAGTTCTTCAAACCATCCAACCCATGCCAGCATGGAAGACAGATGTCACTGGATGATAATGATGATTAAATATACATGTACATATAGAAATATATATATTATTAATAATGGTGGTGGTAATGTGGAAGTGAACTGGAAGAATCAGTGTTAGACCAAATGTCTTGCAGTGATACTTAGTTACCTCACTGTGCATCGTAAGTTCAAATTTCATCAAGGGCCAACTTTGTCTTTCATTCATCTTTAAAATAGAAGAGACAGAAGTGAGAGCAGAATTGATGAAGTGAAGTACGAACATTTGGTTCAATCATCTACAGCACTCTACCATCCCACAAATATGCAAATATCTAACCATGTGTTCATGTCACGCAACCTCGTGCTCACGTCACAGGCCCTGTAACCTCGTGCTCACGTCACAGGCCCTGTAACCTCGTGCTCACGTCACAGGCCCTGTAACCTCGTGCTCACGTCACAGGCCCTGTAACCTCGTGCTCACGTCACAGGCCCTGTAACCTCGTGCTCACGTCACAGGCCCTGTAACCTCGTGCTCACGTCACAGGCCCTGTAACCTCGTGCTCACGTCACAGGCCCTGTAACCTCGTGCTCACGTCACAGGCCCTGTAACCTCGTGCCCACGTCACAGGCCATGTAACCTCGTGCCTACGTCACAGGCTATGTAACCTCGTGCCTACGTCACAGGCTATGTAACCTCGTGCCTACGTCACAGGCCATGTAACCTCATGCTCACGTCACAGGCCATGTAACCTGGTGCTCACATCACCGGCCATGTAACCTTGTGCTCATTCTAAAGTCATGATCACAAAAGCAAAAATAGGAACAAAATGTCCAATTTTGAAAGGAAATGTCTGCAAGATATTGTGATGCTTTCTCCATGACTGCTGCACCTGTTTTAGGTAGAATTACAAAGTAAGAAATTCAATGATTGAGGAAACAGGATATGCTGTTTGTTTGCATAACACACACAGTTATATATACATATATATATACACACATACACATAGTCATGCATATAGAGTCTTGAAAATATAACACTTAGAAGGAAACTGCTATAGTATTGCTGTAATTAGAGACACCGTTTTGTACATCTGAGTGAGAGTGTGTGAAGAGTAATAGTGAGATGATGATGATGATGATGATCTAATCTAGAACTTCCAAGCTAGAGAAATTAATCAAGCAAGAAAGAAATCATATAGAATGTGTGTGTGTGTGTGTGTGTGTGTTTGTGTGTGTGTTTGTGTGTGTAAGTAAATATATGTGCATACACACATATTAAGGATTCTCACTTGCATAATAGATATATAGCTATCAACTTCTAGAGAATCATGTATTGAAATTGCTTTGACTTTCCCTCATTAACTGACAAAAGACTATGATCTTGCTTGTATCCTGTCCTGAATATCTTACCTGTTGTCAGTTCTTAATTGTTCTTTCATTTGATAGTGATACGACACAGTTTTTTTTAGTCGACTTTAACACAAATTTCTCAGTGACCATCTCTACTCTTGTCCTCTCTCTTACCATTTTAATCCCAGCTTTCCTTTTTACTTTTATCTGCTCTCTCCTGCCTCTTTTTCTTCTGTTCATTTCTAAATTTCTCAAAGAAGGAATTCAATCCAATGCCAGATGTCCCTTCTGGAGATTGGCACAAATGAACGTCACAGGACCCACTAGACTAACCTCTATATTAAGAAGCAAAATGGCCTTAAAACACTTATTGCTAGTATCTCTAGAAAGAGTTGATAGCTAGTGCTTGAAGGCCTCTCAAAATGTTCATTGATGGTGTCTCTACAAGAAATTCATAGCACTTGGAGGACTCTCTCAAGGTAGTTGATAACTAATGCATGATGTGACCGATGGCTTCTGTTACCCCATTCTGAAAACATGATAGCCTGAGTTAAAAAGGGATAGAAAAATATAGGGTTGTTACCTCTGATGGTATCAGAAGGATCCTCTCTCTGAGTAGCGAGCAGATTGTATGATGCACTTGAGAGAAGAGCAAACTTGCATGGTAGCAAACTATTGATACAGAATGCAGAGGATGTACAAAAGCTGGAAAGAAACAAAGCCGGCATGCTTTGCTGAACATGTAATGTAAGTGTGGATGAACAACAGAGCATAACTTACGCTGAAAGGAAAACTGGGCACAAGAGAAATCAAATGCTGTGTAGAAAGAAGCGAGGAGACTGAGCTGATTCAAACATGTGATACTCTTTACTCTCTTTTACTTGTTTCAGTCATTTGACTGTGGCCATGCTGGAGCACCGCTTTTAGCTGAGCAAATCGACCCCAGGACTTATTCTTTGGAAGCCTAGTACTTATTCTATCAGTCTCTTTTGCTGAACCGCTAAGTTACGGGGACGTAAACACATCAGCATCGGTTGTCAAGCGATGTTGGGGGGGACAATCACAGACACACAAACATATACACACACAAATATATATACATATATATGACGGGCTTCTTTCAGTTTTCCGTCTAAGACAGCAAAAACCAAACAGAAGACACTTATGGGAGAGGAAGACAGGAATAAGTGAAGGCTGAACTTCATAAAGGAGGTTAAAAAGGGAGTGTAACAGGTTTCAAGATTGTACAGGGGAAAACCTGTCCAACCCATAAAACTGTTAGGAAATAGATGTAAAATGATAACAGTATGATACTGAAAATGCAGACAGTGTGAATGAATGCAACAGGGATTCTTTACTGATTAATCATCATTATTTTATGCCTGCTTTCTCTGCTAGCATGGGTTGCACAAAAAATTTACGCCTCACGAGGTAGGTTAATATATATACACATACAAATACGCACAAAGATTTATATATAGACAAACACACATACACATGTATTTACAGACATACACATATATTTAGGCAGATAGGTATACAAGCAGACAGAAAAGAGAGAGAGATATTTAGGAGTGTTGGTTGCATGGCAATATCATAATATCTAAAATTGCTTAAAGCTATCTTTATGGTGAAAAAAATGGAAATTTAAGGATGTGAAACAATTTTCTGCAACAAATTACTTTTAAAAATGCATAAATAGAGATGGTGCCAGCTACTAAAGACAATTTTACTTTCAAGTAATGTGTTAATCATAACACAAATCTTTATATTAACTGTTGTTTGTTTACAATTTGCAGATTAGTGAAGCTTTAAAAGAACCAGAAAAGAGTAAATTACTTATTCACTGGATTAGTGATGCTATTTAGCTTTAGGTCAGCAGTCAAGCCAATATATTTTTTGCATTCAGGGTCAATAAAATAAGCACCAGTTGAATACTGGGGTTAATATAATCAACTTACTTCCTCCTTGAAATTTGCTGGCTGTGTGCCAAAATTTAAAATCAATATGTAAGCAATAAGCCAATGTAGGCAACACTTCCGGCAGTTCAAGAACAAGTCCTCGCAGATATAAAAAGAATTGGCTACTAAACTTCTTTAGCTTCAAGTCGGAATTGATTGAGTAACCCAATGACAACTGTCTTAAAAAAACATAATGGGTTCAGTCCTACTGTATGGCACCTTGAGCAAATGTTCTCAACAATAGCTCCAGTTCAACCAAAGCCCTTTTGAATGGATTTCATAGACAGAAACTGAAAGATGCCTGATACATATGAAAAAAATGGGGGCTTGTAACTTGAAATGATACAATAGTTATAAACAACTTCACTGCCATACAAACGGTGTCATTTCAACAGCATTGATTTCTTCCATACTCTTACATAACCAAGCAAGACTACTTCTCAGATGGCACCATTACTCACAAGAACTTGGGTCTTTGGCATGTTTTGCCTTCAAGGCTTTTGTACTTAAAGACATGCTTCAAGATTCTGGAACTTACTTTGCTAGCTCTGGGACAATTTCTGTTATGAGAATCAGGTCAATGACATTTATTATGGCTTCAACAAACAAGCAGTTATGTGCTCTAAAGTCATAGTCTCAACAGCTATAATGATAGTGGACACTCAGCCCCACACCCAACCTTTATAAATATGCGACACAAAACGAAAAGGTTACCAGATATTTTCAGAAGATACAAAAATGATAACATGGCCCTCGAACAAGGTCACACTTTGAACAAATTCACAACTGTTTATAAAGCTATAATCTAATCCTTGAAACCTGATATCTGTCAAGATCTTACACATTAGGTCATCACATGTGTTAAGAGAAATACACAGGAATGTGACACAATAATTTTAGACAGTAACCATAGTGATAACATAAAGGGGATTGTACAATAATTGGGATAACGACTGTTGTTTGTTGTCAAGTTGTACTGGACACTTCTGCCTGGGTAAAGATTAGCACAAAAATAATCAAATTTTTTATCATTTAATCATTTCTTTTTTATTTCTATTTCTACCACAACCTTCTTTAATGTGAAACTCAACTAATATTGGTTTCAAATTTGGGCACAAGACAAGCAGTTTCAAAGGGGAGGGTAAGTCAATAAAAATCAGTCAACTGATTACTTATTTCACCGACTCTGAAAGAATGAAAGGCAAAGTCGACCTTGGCAGAATTTGATCTCAGAATGTAAAGACAGATGAAATGCTACTAAGCATTTTGCCTGGTGTGCTAATGATTCTGCCAGCTTGACACCTTAAACTCATCTAATAATATAGGCATAGACATCGCTGTATAGTTAAGAAGTTTGCAAAGGCACTTTATTTCATGTTGCTCCAGTCTACTCATCTGAAAATAACTACCAGAAGCAGCTAGGAGTTAACCCTCTGGTGGACTGGTGCCTCACCCAGGAGAGTGTCTTGTACTCTTAGTCACTCATACAGCTAGGAAATTGATATAAGGTTTGGTCCAACAAACCTATAGGCTGGAGAAGAGGCATTTCAACTTTAGGTGTGGTTAGAAGTGTGTTTCCCAAACACATGATCCTGGTTTCAGTCCCACCGCTTGATACCATGGGCAAGTCTCTTCTATTATAGCCCTAGGCCAACCAAAACCTTGTGAGTAGATTCTATAGACAGAAACTGAAAGTAGCTTATTGTGTGTGTGTGTGTCAGTCTGTCTCTGTCACCTACCACTTGACAACCAGTCTTTGGTTTCTTTATGCTTTCGCAATTTAGCAGTTCAACAAAAAGAGACCTACAGAATAAGTGCTAGACTTGAAGAAAAATAATTACTTGGGTTGGCTGGTTCAAGCAAACTCTTCGAGGTGTTGCCTCTGCATAGCAACAGTCTAAAATGACTGAAACAAATAAAACAATGGTACATACATACAGATACTTAGACACACGCACACATCGAAGAATGGTGGTACTTATTTACAACTATTTTTCATTTCGGATCGTTTTTAAAACGGGGGCCACATTTTTCATTAATGTTTTACGTAGTGTTTTTGGTACCGAAAGACTTTCAAACTTCGTATACTTATCTATTTTGTGTTATAGAACAGAAAAATATTTTTGTATTCGAATTTATTTCATGTAAAAAATTGTCTTATTTCGATAATTTCAACCAATCACTGACAAGTATTCAGTTGTTTACATTTACTCCTTTGGCTGATTAAGCCATAGCTTCGTTTTATTTGCTTTTTTCATTTTATATATTTGCTTTTTTCATTTTAAATTTGCTTTTTTCATTTTCTTCGTTTTATTTGCTTTTTTCTTTTTAAATTTGCTGTTTTACCCTAACCCTAACCCTATCACCGATAGAATTGTTTCAGAATCGTTTGTTTATGTAGTCGGCACTTAATGTATATCGGCTGAATGGACGTCAGTGATTGGTTGAAATTACAGAAATACGACAACTTTAACATGGAATAACTTAGGGATTTCTTTTTTTTTTTTAAGAAGACTAAGAGAAAAAGATGTTTTATATGACACATTCTACCAGTGTTCCAAGTTTCAAAGTGTTTCGTTAATGAAAAATGTGGCCCCCGTTTTAAAAAAGATCCTTCATTTCTACTGTAGCAAGGATTCAAAACCTAACTGCTATATACTCGGTCAGATACCACGAATGAACCACCATAGTTTCACATGATCAGTCTATAAGTCGACCAATCAGCATGAAGCAGTGACATTATATAGTTTTCTTGAATGTTTTAAAATTTAGATTCTGGTTCCGTATTAAAAAAAAAAAAGAAGTTTGGTGCACATTTTAGAGAGCAGACGGCTAACGGACTGCTGAGGCCACGTTTCACCTCGAAGATTTGCGCAGATGACCTCTTGTATTTTTGAACTGACTGCATTCTTGTCACTCAGCTTTCCACAACTTCAGTGTAGTTTTCCTCTCCCCATCTTTATGTTTGGCAATAAATATTTCAGTTAAGATTTTCGAGAGGTTTGCTTCAGTTATTATTTACGCAGCCAACGAAATATGTCTTTATTGACCAGCTAAATTCGAGCGACGGCAAGCAGTCATCGATACTACTATGACAACCAATATCTTCAGAAATGCAATTCAAAAGAAAATAGCTGTAACTAGGAATCGAAACTAGTGTTGTGAGCCATCAAACTTTAATGGCCTTAATCACTGATATTCATTTACTTTGGCGATCTCTCTCTGATAGAGAAGGAACAAGATTTCCGGTTTGAGATGAAAAGGGAAGTAAATGAAGTGGTGCGATGTGGGTTCGATTCCGGACCCAGAATAATTTAGAACATCTTCATATATCGCCTTTTACAGAGCACAGACCCTTACCTGGCTTCTTTCCAGGTACCAGTTATTCCACCTCCTCGAAGAAATTGAACTAGTTGAATCCACCACCACTGTCAGTAAGAATATTGTTCAATCACATCAGTTGACACAAACAACAATGATACTTAACAAAAACAAAAACAACAACAAAATATAAAAAAACAGTCTGGGGCACTAATGTGTAGACATGCCGCATAATGTCTTAAAAGAAAATGGTATAAACACGGTTGAAAAGGATTTGAGAAAAGATCTGCTCTTCAAGGTTGACCTGGTGCTAAATAAAAGTAAAAATAATTGTAGTAGGCTTGGAGGTAGCTTTAAAGACCTATTTTACTATTAAAGATAACAAACGGCTTCCAGTCAACCTTATCACGCACAAAATTATATATATATATATATATATATATATATATATATATATATATATACTCGATATGTAAATCAAGACAGCTCTGAATGAATTAAATAAAATAATTAAATACAAAACCATACAAAAAACTACATTGAGGATACCAGAGTGTTTTTTTTTCTTTCTTAGATAAACGTTGTCTATGATGATTGATGATAAGGAAAAAGGTAAAGATATGATTAAATTACATATACATGTATGTGTGTGTTTGTGTATCAGTATGTATGTGTTTGTGTAGGAAATTATCTTTGCTACTTTATCACTCACTATCTGTCTTCGTATCTCACCACCCGTATCTGTCTATTTTTTTTCTTTTCGTTTATCATTCTACCCATCTAAGAACAAGCTGTTTATATCCACGCATTCAACCATCCGTAGCTAGCTAACTTTACGTCTACTAATAATTGCGTTTGCTTGAGAGACAGAGAGAGAGAGAAAGAAAGAAAGAAAAAGAGAGAATTATAAGCACTAATCTGATAGAAAAGGAGACGGAGGGCGCATGCACACTGATAGGACAAGAATTAGGGCTTCTAATATCTTTATTAAAGGATCAACCGAAAATTCAAACACATACATACACACAGACATTGTATATATATATACCCCCGCCCACAATGTTGGGATATTTGATATCTTTCAATTGTGATGTGTCTTTTTTTCATGTTATTGTTGTTTATTTCCCTCGCAGATCAAGAAATTTCTTTATTTTTTTCCTCACCCACCGCAAACCTACATTGCTTTATTATAAGTTCAAAGAAATAACAGAATTTAATTATCAGAAATGTGCTCCTTTGGGCGAATTTAAAAACCCAATCTCGTTAGATCTATTTATCCACCTTATATATATTATTCATTCACCTGTAGTTTCTAAAAGACCTTATGTCTTAAGAGAACAAAATATAATCACACACGTGTGTGTGTGTGTGTGCATATATATATATATATATATATATATATATATATATATATATATAAACAGTCAGGAGACACGAAATACACGAAGATGCTTTGAATAACTCGAAACTAAGAAGCATGACATACAGAGAAAAAGACAGATGATTACGATAAATATCCTGTGTATATAAAAACACCCAACGTACCCTGTGAACACTGTGTTGCATATGTTGTGTGTACTGATACAGCCTTTACTTAATAGTAGCAGGCTTAATACAGTTGTGAAATGAAGCTACTTCCATAACACATGGCTTTTAACAATTGGCCATACCTATATTTGTGTGTGTGTTAGACAGAATGTTACTGCAACAATGTCATCCCATTAAGAAAGTCCTGTGCGATCGATGATCGATCGATTGGACGAATGCAGACTGGAAGTATGCAAACCTGTGACCGGAGACTGGGGGAGGAAATGACAACACAATCAACAGATAATGTAGTGTAGAGAAACTTGTTTAAGCTTGATACTAATGGAAGTCTTCCTCGCCTTCAATCACGCGTTACTATCATCGAGCACGCGCGCACGCGCACACTTTGAATAAAAATGAAAGGATTCAATGGATAGTGAAAATTCTAGATTATACATTGTGAGTGAATGAATGATGTGACAGTCATTTATTATAAGGATTGATCCAGGGTTAAATATACAAAACACCATATATTCGAGGAGGAAAACAAATCATTTTGGAGGAATTAAGATAATACTAAAGTTTAACGTGCCTTACATTCCAGCAGAGATCAATACAGTACTAAATCACACACACACATACATGCATCCATATACACCACATTCACACACGCTCATATACATGCACACATGCATGCACATATACATACTCGCACTCACTTATGCACACACATGCATATATACATACATACTGATAAGAGAGAATAGGCCATAATTAATATCAACGGTGTATTTTAAAATCAAAGGGCTCATCAGATGATGAAATATATCATGAATTATTTGGGGGTTATACACGGAGTTTATACAGTGCTGAAATAAACGGAAGGACAACTTGTGATACACAGTAGAGAGGCAACAAGAGTTGGCCCTAATGTGATTTGAACTCATAAAAATGAGTCATCGATGCCTCATCAATCCAATGATGGATTCTCAGAAAGTTTAGTATTTCGAAAACAGAGCATGAACAATGCACGGACAAGGATGTCTCTAAGTAGTGTTCCAAGCTGTTAGAAACAGCAACTAAACTTTGCTACCGTCTTCAGGAGAGAGAGACACACTGGATAATGGGCGCGCGCGTAATGCTTGAGAGGAAGACATGATAGTCAAGGGCTGAAAGCATCTGATCAGAGGTTTGCTCATTCAGGTCTTGCCTGTGGCTAAACAAGAAAAGAACAGCTGCTAGAAAGCAATGAGAGAGAGAGAGAGAGAGAGAGGGCATATAACATACGAGTGGTTAATGAGTGAATCGAGAAGTGTGTGTGTGTGTGTGTGTGTGTGTGTGTGTGTGTGTGTGTGTGTGTGTGTGTGTATATATATACATATATATACATATATACATATATATATATACACATACATACACACCAATATAAATATGTATATCCACTCATTCACGTTTATACACACAAATATAAGTGCAACGCACAAAACTATCACTCTACGTACCGAATACTCATAAATATATAGGCATAATGCACACACACATACACACACCCAATGCAACGCAATATATATGCGCATGTATGAATATGTATGTATATAAAATGCAAGCTCCGTAGTTATGCATGTGTATGTATATAACACAGATTAAAGCTAACGAGATGGAGAGAGAGTAAGCGTTTAATAGCATGGGGTTGATATTAACATGAGAAAAAAAAAAAGACCACCACCACCACATTACCAACAAATTACATCACACTGTGTAACGAAGAAATTGTATAAATAAGATAATTACAGAAGTAATAAGTTCTCCATACAAAATGATTTGGTTATTTTTTTATTAACCGTTTTTCTCCAGGGACAATTCTGATATCAGAACAAAACGAACCTCAAACGTTCGGGTATGTGTTCAATGAATGTGTAATATGTAATCACAATTCGTTTCATCTTTTTGATTGTGTATATAAATATGTTTATATATGTGTGTGTGTGTGTGTGTGTGTGTATAGGGTGGGTGGGAATGTGTACCCAGAGAGACGGGTATAGACATACAGATTGACATATATCTGATCACCAACCAAACTCAATAATAGTCATACATAACATCTAGCAACATAAATAAATGCACCAGCGGTTAGGATAAACAAAACTACAATATAATGTTGACAACTAGAGCATATATATATATCCACACACACACACACACACATATATATGTTCATATACACATATACATATATATATACACATATATAAACATGTTCATGAACACACACACACACACACATATACATATATAAACATATACACAAAAATCATAAGCACACGCATACGAACATACAAGCATACTTTTCTATTAGTCGATAGAATGTGACGTGCAGGCGGAATCGTGAAGCACGCCGGACAAAATGTTTGCGATATTTCTTCCGGCTTCACGTCCTCAGCCAATATCGACTTCGCCTTTCACCCATTTCGGAGTCTAGGACTAGGGGTTGGTGTAATCGACTGCACCCGCTCCTTCAAAATTCCAGGCATTATGAATATAGTCGGAACGATAATTAATCGGCATAAGTTGTAGTGACTCAGGGGCCGAGAGTTTCGTTCAGTGATACTTAACAAATATAATTGCCAAAGTACGAAACTCTCGATGGTTGAGTTATAGCCTCGGGCCGACCAAAGCCTTGGGAGTGGATTTGGTAGACGGAAGCTGAAAGAAGCCCGTCGTATATATATATGTATGTATGTATGTATGTATATATATATATGTGTGTGTGTGTGTGTGTGTGTCCCAACATCGCTTGACAACCGATGCTGGTGTGTTTACGTCCCCGTAACTTAGCGGTTCGGCAAAACTGACCGATAGAATAAGTACCAGGCTTCCAAAAAATAAGTCCTGGGGTCGATTTGCTCGGCTAAAGGCGGTGCTCCAGCATGGCCACAGTCAAATGACTGAAACAAGTAAAAGAATAATATTTTGTTTTATTTTCTTGCTTGTATCACAAAACCAATATAAACATACATAGTCTACGTATTGAAATAAATACACTTGCTTTTTCAGGACAAAACAAATCTAATGTGTGTGTGTGTGTGTGTGTATATATATATATATATGCTCACACAAGGTACAGGATTTATGCACGAGATCTCTGTATTGTATTATATATAGTTCATGTTGTTAGGCGCCAGATTAGGCTAATTCAAAGATAGTTTAGTTGAGATTAGAAACTCGTAGTTTATTCTGACATAAAACACCTAGGAGTATATTATGAAATGTATCGCTGATTATCAATATTTATTTTTTTTAACTCGGCAGGGCGTGATTTGAGGGAAACCTAGCTGTTATTTCTAGCATTTAAAGAAAAACTACGATGTAAAAGATTTCATTTGTGGACAATTGATTGTATATGATCAGTGCGTGTAATGTATTATAACCAGTAGTGCGTGTGCGCGATATATATATATATATATATATATATATATGAGTTTTGTACACATGCATTTAATGAACATCTATACATACATAATGGGTACTACTAAAGCAGCGCGGACCCGAACGCGCAGTCGCGCGACCGCGCTAGCTAGTCTTGAGTGGTCGATCCTAACCCTAACCTTATCCCTAACCCTAACCCTGTCCCTAACCCTATCCCTAACCCTATCCCTAACCCGCGTGTGCAAATGAATACGTGTTTAGGGTTAGGGTTAGGATCGACCACGCGCGACTGCGCGTTCGGGTCCGCGCTGCTTTAGTAGTACCTACATAATGTCCTGTAGGTGAAGTATTAAATATGCATATATACATACACGCGCGCGTACCTAAGTAGTCAGTCTGTATATGTGAAGTAATTGAAAAGCTGTTTATGACTTGATTTACAGACCCGCTCTGGCAACTAGTTTAAAAATTGACATTAATCTTATTTTGTGAGAATGAAAGAAACCTTTTAGACATTAGCATATCATGATAACAACTATTACTACTATCATTATTATTATTAGTTTTTTCACTAAAGTAAGTACCAGTGACATACTGGTGTCAATTTAATCGACTGGTCTCCTTCCCCAAAATTTCAGGCCTTGTGCATATAGTAGAAAAGGATTATTAAGGCGGCGAGCTGGCAGAATCGTTAGCACGCCGGATGAATTGCTTAGCAATATTTCGCCCGTTGCTATGTTCTGAGTTCAAATTTCGCCGAGGTCGACCTTGCCTTTTCATCCTTTAGGTGTCGATAAAATAAGTACCAGTTGAATAAACTGGGGTGGGGGTCGATGTAATAGACTCGTCTCCTCCCTCACAATTGCTGTCCATGTGGGAAAATTTGGTCGATGTAATCGACTTAATCCCTTTGTCTGTCCTTGTTTGTCCCCTGTCTGTTTAGCCCCTTGTGGGCAATAAAGAAATAAATTATTATTATTATTAAAAAGGCGGCGAGCTGGCAGAATTGTTAGCATGCCGGACGAAATGCTTAGCGGTATTTCGTTCAGAGTTCAAATTCTGCTGAGGTTGACTTTGCCTTTCATCTTTTCGGGATCAATAAAATAAGTACCAATGAAACACTAGGGTCGATGTAATTGATAACTCCCGTCCCCCAAATTTCAGGCCTGGTACCTATGGCAGAAAGGATTATAATTATCATTAAGGTGGTGAGCCAGAGAAAATGCATAGCAGAAATTCATCTGTCTTCATGAGGCGAGTTCAGATTCTACTGAGGTCGACTTTACCTTAAAAATAAGTACCAGTTGACAACTGGAGTCGATTGTCATCGACCTAGCACCCGCCATCAAAATTCAAAAGGCTTGAAATTAATAGAAAGGATTATTATTTTTGGGGGGGAAGAGAAATATTATAAATGAGCACCATCAAATCATGCACATATATTTACATGCCTATAATATACATACACATATAACATATATACATATAGAGGCATACACATATAGACATACACATTCATATATATAGAAATATACATATAACATATATACACATTCATATATATATAGAAATATACATATAACATATATATATATATATACACACATACAGACATACATTTAAACATATACCCACACATAGTGTGTATATATAATAGTGTACATAGATGAATGGAGATAGATAGATAGATAGATAGATAGATAAAGATAAACAGGCAAACAGATTCAGAGAGATAGGTAGATAGACAGGCAAACAGATAGACATATATATATATATATAGAGAGAGAGAGAGAGAGAGAGAGAGAGAGAGAGAGAGAGAGAGAGAGAGAGAGAGAGAGAGAGAGAGACAGACAGACAGATAGGCAAACAGACAGGCAAATAGATATAGATAGATTGACAGGCAGATAGACAGACAGGCAAATAGATATAGATAGATAGACAAGCAAAAAGATATAGATAGTTAGATAAATAGACGGGCAGATAGATGGATAGACAGATAGAAAACACACAGAGTAAGGTAGTGTTAAGTTTTTACACAGATAATACATGAACCAGGCGTGATTTCAGGAAAAACCCTTTCACGCCCCAACCCACGGTCGTCAATAACTACAGCATGACCCCTATCTAACCCCTTGTTGTTAAGGTGTCAGTGATAGGGGTTGATTTTGCAAATACAGAGACAATGATATGAAGTCACCGGTGTACATATATATCAGAGAAAAACGTAGACAAAAGTGAGAAAGGAGTTTGTCTGTGTAAGGTAGTCGATAATCATAGATAAGCTGTTTCCTAGAATTATACATACATATATATATATATATATATATATATATATATATATATATAATGCATACACACGTGTGTACATGTGTACAGCATATACACCGACACTAACATACATTTTAAATTCTGGAGGGCGGTGCTTCGGTATGGCCTTGGCCTTGATGGCTGAAACAAATTAAAAAACATCCTTTTCTTTGTGTGCGTATATTTGCTTTAATATATCTGTGTGTTTATAAGTACACATGTCTGTGTATGTATATGTGTGTATGTGTATCTCTACATGCATGTATATACATTAAACCTACACAGGTATCTGAAATGGCTAAAAACATTATATATATATACATTCTTTCAATATATATATTAATATTTCGTTTACCAACACATTGGTTGTATAGAAACAGAATAATTGCTGCATGACGGCGGTTAAATGTTTAAATATATCAAAAAATGTATAATAAAGCACTAACCTTCCTAAATTTTCGCCAATGGTATAATAATTCTCAACTGGTTCTTGTTTAAATTCCATGACAAAGGTACGTGTGTGGAAAGTGAAAAAAAAAAAATAATTGTAAAGCAGGAAAAAGACGATTTCACCAGTGAACACCCTATTACTGGTGTTGTCAGATTTTATATGTATATATTTACAGAATATATAATATATTTATATATAAATTTAAATAAAAACTAAATAAATTGTTAACTAATTAGAAGAGTGTCCAACTGAAAACCACTCATGATCTCTGATCAGAGTGAGCTAAAGAGAACATAAAGCAAGGAATCACTTTGTAAACAGAAATTTCAGTAAATTGGAAGAGACCCGGTGCTCCCACTCTTTGTATATCTCATTCTAACACTCATGTCGAACTGCCTGCTTCTGTCAAGCAACTGACACATACTCTCTCATTCTGTTTCTCTCCCTCTCTTTATATTATTAATATTTCTGTTTATCTCTCTCTCTCTCTCTCTGTATGTATTTTGACTCTTTCGTTTTCACTCCTCTCTGCCACTCCGTGCTGGCTGTTGTAGTCATGGTAGTAGTAGTAGTAGTAACAGTTGTTGTCTGACTGAAAGAGAGAAGGGAGGGAGGAACGAAGAAGAGGAGGGAAAACAAATCCTCATTCACTCATTCATAAAAACAGAGGCTAACAGGAGAAGTATGGTGAAGCAGATTTTTATCAAAGTGTTCAGATCTGGCGGCTTGCTCGGCCGACTTTTTTTAAAAGATCACAACGACAACTACTGACTAGGAAGCAGTATTTAAAGCAGGTTTTGTTGTTACAGCACACATGGCCCGCATGTTAGATTACGATCTGCAGGTCACATAACTGGCCTGGGGGAAGGAGTCTCCAACGTACTACTCGCCTTCTGAACGTGGAAATAATGATATCCGGGTGAAGGATGGGCCGAGGGTGGGCGAAAAAAAGCATTTATAACGATTATAACATTAATTACAAGACTCGTCATAGTCGTATATACTATCTATTATACTATGGCAGCCTCTTATTGTGGTCACTTTCGAAGCCTTCTCCCCCATTTATCTCTATAATGATAATAACCGATATAAATGTCGGTTGGTTGGCTGGCTGGTTCGTTTGTTGGTTGATTTTTCCGGTCACGCTTTTCCGCTTTTCCTCGTACAGAGAGAAAGAGACCGGAATAATGTCAACATTTTTAATGGAATTTTGCTGATAGATTTTTCGATAGAGTAGATTGTGATTATCCTTTTCCAATTTTCTGAGACACTGCCTTGAAGGGGGGGGGGGTTCTCAAACAAATCGACCCCGATCCTTATCTTGTAAATCTTGTACTTATTTTATCGATTTCTTTTGCTGACCTACTAACTTAGAGGAATGTAAACAAACCAACACTTACTGAGCGGTAGGTGCGCCACAAACGTACCGACACACTCAGATATGTGTGCACGCTATGTTCGCTATAGTTCGTCTCCCTACTACTTGATAACCGGTGCTGGTTTGTTTACGTTCCTGTGATCCAGAGGTCAAGGCTAAAGAAACCGATAGAATATCTGTTAGTCTTTAAAAATTAATACTGGAGTCGATTTGTTCATTTGGATGCTTTAAGGTGATGTCTTGGCATGGATACAGCTCACTAATCGAAACAAGTAAAAGATAAAAGGTAAACTTTAATAAACTAGTACACATGGTATAGGCGCGGCTGTGTGTGGTTGACGATGATGATGATGAAGGGGAGGAGCAGTTGATGGCCTTTATACAGACTTCTGCAACATAATTTGTTTAATTTTTGCTTACATAAACATTGTCAGTAATGGAAAGGGTGATGGATACATGGTGGTGGTGGCGCTGGTACTGGGCATTTTTATATGTAAGATATGATATAATATTCATGTAGGTAATGAGCAAAAGTAAAACAAACAAAAAAATAATAATAATTAAAAAATAGTCAGTTACTCTTTTACTCTTGTTTCAGTCATTTGACTGTGGCCATACTGGAGCACCGCCTTTAGTCGAGCAAATCGACCCCAGGACTTATTCTTTGGAAGCCTAGTACTTATTCTATCGGTTTCTTTTGCCGAACCGCTAGTTGACGGAGACGTAAACACACCAGCATCGGTTATCAAACGATGTTGGGGGGGACAAACACAGACACACAAACATATACACACACACACACACACACGCATATATATATATATACATATATATACAACGGGCTTCTTTCAGTTTTCCGTCTACCAAATCCACTCACAAGGCTTTGGTCGGCCTGAGACTATAGTAGAAGACACTTGCCCAATGTGCCACACAGTGGGACTGAACCCGGAACCATGTAGTTCGTAAGCAAGCTACTTACCACACAGCCACTCCTGGGCCTACATGAGTTATGAAAAAAACATTAATTGCTGATCACTGGATTAGAGGGAAGCCACTGAGATGCTAAGTTCTGATATGGCTTCCATCCAAGGTTAAGGCTGTTTTAGTTTCATTTAGTTCTGCATTCCTATGAAATGCCACAATGTAGAGAACATTATAAAGGAAGCCATTGCCACTCTGGGACCTGATACAATTTCCATCCGTAAATACAGTTGTTGCTTGGTTTCATGTGGACCACTGGGAATAAAACATGGGTGACATAATTTCCCATTTACATGTAAACATATATGTTTATGTAATGTTTACAGTATTTGTGTCAAGTTAGCCTAGCTGAACATACCGACATATAGTAGTAACTGGCACTCTGTTGCTTATGACAACGAGGGCTCCAGTTGAGCTGATCTGATCAACGGAATGGCCAGCTCATCAAATTAAACCTGCAAGTGGCTGAATGCTCCACGGTCAAACATACCCTTAATGTAGTTCTCAAAGAGATTCAGTATGATACAGAATGTGACAATGCTAGCACTTTGAATCACAGATAGTACTACTCACTTTTGCTATGTTGCTGAACTGGAGCAGTGTGAAATAAAGTGTCTTGCTCAAGGACACAGCATGTCACTGGGAATTGAACTCACAGTCATACAGTTATGAGCTGAACACCTTAACCACTAAGCCATGCATTTTCACTAAGGCAAAGTAGTAGTAGTAGTAGTAGTAGTAGTAGTAGTAATAATAATTGTTGTTGTTGTTGCTGCTATTTTGTCTCCAAGTCAGTTCTGATCAAAATGCTTTCCAACAGTGACCACCTCATTTTAGAATCAGGCATTCCTTTTTATTCATTTCCTGGACCCCATATGAACCAAATTATTTACTTTCATCATCATCATCATCATCGTCGTCGTTTAATGTCTGCTTTCCATGCTAGCATGGGTTGGATGATTTGACTGAGGACTGGTGATCCAAATGGCTACACCAGACTCCAATCTGATTTGGCAGAGTTTCTACAGCTGGATGCTCTTCCTAATGCCAACCACTCCGAGAGTGTAGTGGGTGCTTTTACGTGCTACCGGCACGAAGGCAAGTCAGGCGGTACTGGCAACAGCCATGCTCAAAATGGCGTCTTTTACGTGCCATCTGCACAGAAGCCAGTCCAGGGGCACTGGGAACAATCTCGCTCGAATGTCTTTACACATGCCACTGGCACAAGTGCCAAAGCAACCATGGCATTGTTATGGTGGGAAAGCCCCCTTTTTTTTTTGTAACTGCTTAATAAGATGATAGATAGGCAGTGCTAGGACAATTTTTAAGGCAGCTGTCAATGAAGAGAGAAAAAGGGAGATTATGCATGGTGCAGAGACCCTAGTTTGAATGCCTATAACATTGTGGACTCGACTAAAGGCTCCTAGGGAGAAGGTAGGGGCTTTATAACAGAAACTAAAAACTATAGAATTAAATGGTATTTATTTGCATCATTTTTACATACTTTCTCTTTCTCTTTCTTTCTCTTACTTTCTCTTTCAGTGTGTGTGTGTGTGTCTCTCACACTCTCTTACTTTCTCTTTCTCTCTGTGTGTGTGTGTGTGTGTGTGTCACTTTTTCCTACTGTCTCTTCCTCTCTTTCTCTGTGTGTATCTCTGTTTTTCTCTGTGTGTGCTTGTCTCTCTCTGTCCCTCTCAGGAAGTCTTTTCTTCCAGTGTAATAGTAGTAGTAGTAGTAATAGTAATAGCAGTGTGAGGCAACATTTGCTGCAAATTGTTGTTGATACCGTTGTAAATGTGGTTTGCTAGATATATATTTGTTGTTGCTGTTGCACCAGTGGTTGTCACTTCAGGTGTTGCTGTTGCAGTTGCCGCTACAGCTGCTGTAGCTGTACCTGTTACAGATGTTGTAGCCAGTGTTGTTGTTGTTGTTGTTGCAGCTACCTACTAACGCTATTAGTTGTGAGCAGCTGCAGTTGTGTTGTTGTTGTTGTTGTTGTCATTGTGATTGATTGCTGCAGATGTTGTTGTGATGCTTCTTACTGTTATCGTTGTAGCTATGGTTATAACAGATGTTGTTGTTGTTGTTGTTGTTGTTGTG
>NC_068992.1:50187757-50189214 GCF_001194135.2 Octopus bimaculoides
TGCTGCAGATGTTGTTGTGATGCTTCTTACTGTTATCGTTGTAGCTATGGTTATAACAGATGTTGTTGTTGTTGTTGTTGTTGTTGTGATAGCTACAGATCTTGTTCTTGTTGTTATTGTTGTACCTGCTACGGATGCTGCTATGCTTGTTACAAATGTTGTTGCTTTTTTTTGTTGTTGTTGTTATTGCTATTGTTGTTGTAATTGTCGTCACTGTTGTTGTTGTTGTTGTTGTCATCGTTGTGGTTAATCCAGATGTTGTTGTTGTTACAGTTGCAGTTGGTTTAACGATGTTGTTGTTCTTGTTGTTGCTGTTGCTATTTGCAGTAATAGGAAATCTGCAGCGTTTTGGTATGGTTGCTGCACTAGCAGCTACTGCAACTGTTTGCTGCTGTCTTTGCAGTGGTGCACACAGCAGCTGTGATTGTTGTTGTTGTTGTTGTTGTTGTTGTTAATGATGAAGTTGATGGTGGTAGTGGTGATGGTGACAGGGAAGACAGTTTGCTGGTGGTGGTGATCGTCGTCGTCGCGACAGTTCTTTTAAGAAGTGTTGGTGGTGGTAGTGGTGGTGGTGATGATGATGATGATGATGATGATGATGATTATGATGAGGGGGAGGAGGAGGAGGACGACGAGGAAGAGGAGGAGGAAGAGAAGAATCACATTGACAACAACTATGATGATGAGGAGGAGGAAGAAGAAGAGGAACAGAAGAGGGAGGAAGCTGAGGATGTTGACACTGATGATGATGACAACAACAACGTTGATGATGAGGATGATGATGATGATGGTGATGATGATGAATACGGATGTGTTGATGGTGATGGTGGTGATGTAGTGGTGGTGGTTGTGGTGGTGGTGGTGATGATGAGGAGGAGGACAAATAGGGTGGTGTTGATGTTGATGATTGTGGTGATGGTGATGTTGTGGTGATGGTGATGTAGTGGTGGTGGTGGTAGTGGTGGTGATGATGAGGAGGACGACAGATAGGGTGGTGCTGATGTTGATGGTTGTACCGATGGAAGCGGTTGTGTTGGTATAGTCATGAGGATGATGATGATGAAGAGGAGGAGGAGGAGGTTTATAATTATGATTGCGATCATGGAAAGGAAGAGGAAGCATGTGTCAACAGCTTTAAAATTTAAAGATTTATGTATGTAATAACATACTGAGGTATAACCACAGCTTCGACATATGATAATCTAGTGTATATGTGTGTGAGTGGAAGTGTGTGTGTGTGTGTGTGTGTGTGTGTGTGTGTGTGTGTGTACATATGAGCATGTGTCTATATGCATATATACTTTATTTGTAGATTAACAAAGTACTCATTTCCATTTTGGAGATCAGTGCCAACATTCCCAAGGGGTTTGCTTGAAAAATTGTGGAGATCTCTTCTGCAGAAAACCATTAGTTGCCTTGCTAATCTGGTTTTATGTGGAGCTACATGGTCGCTGCAT
>NC_068992.1:50189224-50190855 GCF_001194135.2 Octopus bimaculoides
GGAGATCAGTGCCAACATTCCCAAGGGGTTTGCTTGAAAAATTGTGGAGATCTCTTCTGCAGAAAACCATTAGTTGCCTTGCTAATCTGGTTTTATGTGGAGCTACATGGTCGCTGCATGGGTGCTTTTATGTGGCACAACATGGGTACTTTTAAGTATATATATGTATATATACATATATGTGTGTGCGTGCGTGGGTGTGTGTGTGTGTGTGTGCATATGTGTATATTTTATATGTATGTGTGTTTGTGTCCCCTTGTCTTGACAACGTGTTATAGTTGTAAATTAATGTCTCAGTCATACAAGCAGTGTCGTTCATTTCCAATACTCTGAGAGATCATGTCTGGTCATGGGGAAGATATCAACCTTGCTTGGAAACAGGTGAGGGTTGGTGACTGGAAGGGCATCCAGCTGTAGAAAGTTTACCTCAAATAACTACCCAGCTGGTGCAAGTGTGGAAACGTGAACATTAATTGACTATGAAGACAAAAATGACAACGACGATGATGATGATATGTGTGTGTAGGTGTATGGATGTATGTATGTATGTATATGCATGTGTGTGTGTGTCTATCAATCTTTCTATATATCTCGCTAACTCTTTATATTCATATATACATATAGAAATACACACACACACACACACAAGCATGTGTGTATGTACATATTTGTGTGTGTCTATCAGCTGAAATTAATCACATTAGACCGAGCACATGTGATGATAAGATATTAAGGTAGAGCAGAGTGGTGAGAACTTGTCTGTTGAACAAGAGCAACAAGAACATATATATATATATTTATTAGGGAGCTGCTAACTTAGGGGTCTTGGAGTCTCTCTCTCTCTCTCTCTCTCTCTTTCTCTCTCTCTCTCTCTCTCTCTCTCTCTCTCTCTCTATCTATCTATCTATCTATCTATCTATGTTTTTCTTCCTTGATAAGATGGATTGCTCTGCTTCAGTTGGTGGAATTTCTGGAAATACATTAACTGTGGGTATATGTATACTTGTAAATGTGTGTGTACATATGTATACTTGTAAATGTGTGTGTATATATGTATACTTGTAAATGTGTGTGTACATCTGAATATTAATACATCAGTATATCAGTGTGTAAGACAAGGAAAGAAAGGGAATATGGGACAAGGAAAGAGTAAAAATATATGTAGATATATCTATAAATATTAATGTATATATATATATATATGTGTGTGTGTATATGTGTATATTTATGTATATATGTGTGTATCTGTCTGTTTCTTTATATGTGTGAGTGTGTGTTTGTGTGTGTGTCTGTTTGTCTGTCTCTTTCTCTCACTCTCTTTATTGACCGATCTATATGCGTATGTGTGTGCGTGATAACCAGCTGTCAGACGATCTGCCTGGGCTTAAACTAGTAGTAACATGGAACAGTCACTTTGACATGGCAATTGACTTTACCTCTTAGTTTAGTTACTATTCTGACCTCTTGAGCTTTTACAACTAATTTTTTTGCTTATATACATACATACATACATATATATATCATCATCATCATCATATATATATATATATATATATATATATATATATACTTATTCTATCTGCTAAATAACAGGGATGTAAACACAGACACACAAACACACACACACACAC
>NC_068992.1:50191718-50192831 GCF_001194135.2 Octopus bimaculoides
TATATGATGGGCTTCTTTCAGTTTCTCTCTACCAAATCCACTCACAAGGCTTTGGTTGGCCTGAGGCAATAGCAGAAGACACTTGCCCAAGGTGCCATGCAGTGGGACTGAACCCAAAACCATGTGGTTGGTAAGCAAGCTACTTACCACACAGCCACTCCTGCACATATATATATATATATATATATATATGCTTATTTTATCTTTCTTTTATCTTTTACTTGTTTCAGTCATTAGACTGTGGCCATGGTGGAGCACTGCCTTAGTCGAATGAATCAACCCCAGTATTTTTTTTTTTAAGCCTCAGATCAGGTCACTTGCTATGCAAATACATCTCTGTTTATATTATAATTACACATAAAAAGAAACATTAATATATATATATGTGTGTATACAATGGGCTTCTTTCAGTTTCCATCTACCAAACCTACTGACAAGGTTCTAGTTGGCCTGAGGGTATAATAAAAGACACCTACCCAAGGTGCCACTCAGTGAGACTGAAACCAGAACCATGTAGCTTGGAAGCAAACTTCTGACTACAAACCAACATCTACATATACATATCATTGTTGTCTTCATCATCACTTTAATGTCTACTTTTCCATGCTTGCATAGATCAGACGAAATTTATTTAGGCAGATTAATTTTTTGCTATGGGCTGATGCCTTTCCTGTCACTAACCCTCAGCAGTTTCCAAGCAAGGTTTTATTTTCCCATGGCTAGGCTAGACATTTTTTCTGCCAGTGGCAGGAAAACAAGCACCATTCTGTGTCTGACAGTAAGGCTCATTTGCAACCATTACATGCTGTCAAGACAAGGGTACACTCAACCACAAACATACATGCACATACACATATATGCATACACACACACACACATGCATACGTATGCACATATGCATACTTACATATATATGTGGATGTGTTTGTGTGTATTTATATATATGGCATTAGGAAGGGCATCCAGCTGTAGAAACTCTGCCAAATCAGATTGGAGCCTGGTGTAGCCATCTGGTTTCACCAGTCCTCAGTCAAATCGTCCAACCCATGCTAGCATGGAAAGCGGATGTTAAACGATGATGATGATATATATATATATATATATATATATATA
>NC_068992.1:50193228-50194249 GCF_001194135.2 Octopus bimaculoides
ACACACATGCAGCACACTCACACACACATACCCAGCATGTACCCACTTCACTAACCCCATATATACATACGTATATAATACAAATAGTATGTATGACACCTCTGACTAGAAATATCTTCTAATTTTGGATTAAACCCTGCTGCCACCACCACCACCACCACCACCACCACCATGGTCACCACCCACCACCACCCACCAGCACCATCAGCAAAATATCCTGCGAGGGCCAGCTTCTAGTTATAGGAAGGTGTGGAGGAATAAGAATCATCAGAAGTTATTGCTAGGAATGTGGCACAGGCAAATACTAAGACTCGAGCCTTCAATGACATCACTGAGCTGATATTAACAAGAACAAGAACAAGAACAACAAGGGAGATAATAATGCTGGTACTGCTGCTAAAAATAACTGTTGTAAATTTTGGCAGAGGGCCAGCAGTTTTGGGGGAAGGGTGTCAGTCGATTACATCGACCCCCTCAACACTTCACTGGTTTCTTTATTTTCTCAGCTTCCCCTAGAGGGTGGAAAACAATGTTGACCTTGGTGGGATTTGAAACCAGAATGTAAAGATCCGGAAGAAATGCCAACTGAACATTTTTGTCTGATGCACCGATGATTCTGCCAGTTTTACCACTTATGATAATGATAATAATAATAATAATAATAATAATAATAATAATAATAATAATAATAATAATAATAATAATAAATGATTTGTTTTATAGTGATCAAATGTATGTGCTGTATATTAGTTCACTATTCTTTTATTCTTTTATTTCTTTCAGTCACTTGACTGTGGCCATGCTTGAGCACCACCTTTAGTCGAACAAATTGACCCCAGGACTTATTCTTTGCAAGCCTAGTACTTATTCTATTGGTCTCTTTTGCTGAACTGCTAAGGTACGGGGATGTAAACACACCAACATCGGTTGTCAAGTGACGTTGGGGGGACAAACACAGACACACAAACATATACACACACACACATACATATATATATATATATATATATATATATATATA
>NC_068992.1:50194829-50198059 GCF_001194135.2 Octopus bimaculoides
ATAATAATAATAATGATAATAATAATGATAATAATAATAATGATAATAATAATAATAATAATAATGATAATAATAATGATAATAATAATAATAATAATAATAATAATGATAATAATAATAATAATAATGATAATAATAATGATAATAATAATAATGATAATAATAATGATAATAATAATAATAGTGATAATAATAATAATAATAATAATAATAATGATAATAATAATAATAATAATAACAATAATAATAATGATAATAATAATAATAATGATAATAATAATGATAATAATAATGATAATAATAATAATAATAATATCGATAACAACTTCTTTAATGTTGCAACCAAAGTCCAGTCATACATTCTTCAGTCATACATTCATTCATTCTCCAATGTTTTACAAAAGATTTTATTAAAAATGTGAAGGTGTGTACATACTAAGGCTACAAAGAAAATCAGGAGTGGGGGAAAATGTAGTATATATATATATACATATATATATATACATATATATATATGTATATATATATATATACATATATATATATACATATATATATATACATATATATATATACACATATATATATACATATATATATATATATAGGAAATGGAAAGAGTATACGTCGATTGACATATATTAGCTGGTAGGTACAACGAGTGCTTAGATTGGCTTACCACTAAAACTCCAGCTTGAAGTGCGACTGGAAAGGAGACGTTGAGATTGTCTATCCAAGGCAGCAAGAAATATGTAGGTGTGTGTGTAGATAGATATCTTTTTATTATAGCCACACAGGGCTAAAAACGATTTTTGTATATACATATATAGATGGGTAAATTGTCACCATTTTATATTTTAACTTTTGCACCTGTGCATTGTTTGTTTTTGATTTTGTTGACTATACAGTATAGTAGGGTCAGTTGGGCACCGTCTGTGAGAAAAACAGCACCATGGCGCAATTCACTCTGCCAGAAAGTTGGAAACAGCATGCTGTACTGCTTGGCATTCATGCCAGAATCTCCAATATGAACATTTCAGAGTGTTTGGGTGAGGACATGTACCAAGAGGGTTAAAAGTCAAACAACCAGTCAACATCATGGTATTTGGAGTGATCACTAGTGATGGTGACATTATGCCTCCATTCATCTTCCCACATGGCCTCAGACTCAATATGGAGGCCTACATCAAGTGCCTGGAAGAGGGAGTACTGCCATGGGTCAAGAGAGTGGCTGCTGGAAGACTCTTCTATGTCTGCCACATAAGCAGGAGAACCCAGTCATGGCTGTCAGACAATTTCTGTGACCACACCACCCCTAACATCTAGCCACCTAACTCCCCAGACTGTAACCTGCTTGATTATTATGTGTGGGGCATAGCTGAGCGAGAGACCAACAAAATTCCTTGTAACACTAAAGATGAACCAAAAGCAAGGATTATGGCAGCATTCACCAACTTAAACAAGAAGACCATCCAGAAAAGTTGCAGGAGATTCCTAAGTTGTCTGAAGGCTGTGGTTGAAGCCAATGGCGATTTTACTGAATAAATTTACTCTTTAGTATTTCAAGATATTTTTACGTAATTTTGGTAGATATCATATATCTTTTAAAATGAGATGTCTGTGTTATTTTCATTTTTGTGTAATTTAGACGACAATATATTCAACATACCCTGTATAAGCACATTTATGGATGGCATATTTTTAAGTATGCTAAAGAAAGAGAAATAAACTGCAAAACGTTTCTATGAAATATAATTACCACTAAACATTTCTTGGTATTGATATACCATGTCAAAAAGAAAAAAACCCTAAAACCTTCATTGTTTCCATCTACTTGAAATAGATGGCTCTCTTATAGTTCTTGTGGAAGTCATATGACATTAAGACTGTGAAGTGCAAGAGGAAGTGCAAGAGGAAGTGCCTCAGCTGGTTACCATAGTGTCGCTAATGTGTGTGTCATCACCAGTGCTGCCCTGTGTCCAAGACCGAAACACTTAATTGTCAATGATCTCCATTACATACTAATTAATGAAGACTATCAGCTGGTACAGCATAGCATGAAAATTTAATATATTTAATGAGTTTCAGCCCTATCGTAGTTCTGGTTGAGCTAATCTGATACAGTGAATGAGATTTGCTGTTGTTGTCACAGTTGTTGTTGTTTAGTCTCAGGGAAGCTTGATTAACCCTTTCAATAGCAACCTGCCAGAGACTGCATCTAGTTCTATGTATGAGTCAAACTTCTTGTTTTGAAGTGATTTAGATATAAACCTTCAATCAAAATTTCTTAAGTTCTAAACACCTGTTTGATAATTGCTGTTACTGTAGGTACAAGGCCTGAAATTTTGTGAAAGATGGGCAATCAATTACATCGACCCCAGTATTTGACTGCTACTTGACTTGACTGCTACTTATTGTATTGACCCTGATAGGATGGAAAGCAAAGTTGGCCTATGAATGGCAACATCTAAATTCAGGAAAAGTCATGGGACAAAGTATTAAAGGCAGATCTGAACCTCATGAAAAAAAATGACGAAGGACCAAGATATATGACACATTGCTGTATTCAAGAAGTACAGAATTGAGATCCTAAAACCAAGGTGCAATGTAAAAAGCATTGATGTGGGTGCTGTTATCAAATTAAAAGCACTGGTGCCATGTGGAAAGCACTGATGACGGTGCCACGTAAAAGCATCCAGTTTTTGGCATTTGGAAGGGCATCAAGCTGTAGAAACCAAGCCAGAACAGACTATGGAACATGGTATGACCCCTGGGCTGAACACTGCTTGGAAGCAAGTTTCTTAACCAGACAGCCACACCTGTGCATATAAAGATGCTTAAACCGAAGTTCATTGCTTGTGTTTTTTTCTCATCTGTTCTGTCCTCCTCCTATCTGACATCATTAATCTCTACATGTTAGCTCCGTGCAAAAAGGTTCACAGCCACTAACTACTTACGATTTGATGACCAACAACAACAATAATAATGATAATAATTGCATGAATATTAATTACAGCTGAGGTAAAAATAAGGTCAGTGAAGAGTTCACTTCGCTGACCAGCAACAGCTGTGATGACCAACCAAGGCTGCAATGACCAGCTATGGCATATGACTCATATATATATAAGCTATAGCTTCTTCACCCAGACTTTTAATACTTGAAGCTTTTCACTTTTGCATCATATCTGTCTGTCTGTCTGTCTGTCTGTCTCTCTCTGATTCTGTCTGCT
>NC_068992.1:50198577-50203204 GCF_001194135.2 Octopus bimaculoides
CCCCCCCCCCCCACACACACACACTCACACATCTTTTATCCTTTACTTGTTTCAATCATTAGACTGCAGTCGTGCTTGGGTACTGCCTTGGAGAATGTCTTCTACTATAGCACTTGAGTAGATTTGGTAAACAGAGATTGAAAGAAGCCCTACATGTAAATGGCACCCATGCCTGTGACATGTAAAAGCACCCATGCTGGTGACACAAAAAAGGTACCCACTACACTTTGGAGTGGTTAGGATAAGAAAGGGCATCCAACCATAGAAACTAAGCCAAAATCAGACTGGAGCCTGGTACAGCTCCCGAGCTTACCAGTTCCAGTCAAACCATCTAAACCATGCCAGCATGGAAAGTAGACACTAAATGATGATGATGATGATATTATAAAAGCAAAACCTAATTTTGATATTTTAATGGCATCTAATATACATATTTTGAGTAATGATGTAAGAAAGTTCATATGTAATATGTTACACAGTCAAATTATTTCAGAGTATAGTTTGATTGAGGAAGATATTATGTAAGAACTTTCTTACATAATTACTTGAAAACCACATACTAAATACATTCAAAATACTAAAATATCAACATTCAGTTTTGTCTTTATTTCCTATTATATATGACTTCATTCCATAACAGTTTAGCCTCCTTGCTTCATTTATACGTAGTTAACATAACAAGGATGGGAAAGTGGATGTTACATGATATTGCAAATGATAGAATCTTATCAATAGGAGATAATTCAAGATTTCTTAATTATGCTGTATTATTTTGTAATGAAAGTAGAGAGATAAAAGGATATATTTTAGTGTAGAAAAGGTCAGGTAGATATATGCTAGCATCTCACTAGCGTTTTTTCGTTATTTTTTTTTTTTTTTTGTCATTGTATTACACATTAGTTGTGTAGGAAGAAATAAGAGAGATATTGAAGTGGAATATACATACACACATATATACATACATATCTATGTGTGTATTATTTGTATATGTATGTATTATATGTATATATACATTTATTTATATATGTATATGTATATGTATATATAAATATATAAACATATGTATTAATATATTATTACATATATAAGCTTATATAATATTAATAAATGTATATAACCCAATATTTCTGTCATTTTATGTGTGTCTGTGTCAGTGTATGTATTTTATATATATATGTGTGTGCATGTGTGTGTATCTTTACTGTGGCCCTAGCCCCAGGGCTGAAGCTAATAAAAGAATATCTGTCTATCTATTTATCTCTTCTCTCTCTGTATCTATCTAACTGTCTATACAAGCATACATATACATGTGTGTGTGTGTGTGTGTGTGAAAGTTAAGGTAATGAACAGAAGAAAAATTGTTCAATGTTGGTGTTGTTTACAACTGATTTAATTCAGTTCCATTTTAAAGAAGTCAGCCATATTGTTTTGGGGATTCTCAACTCAAAATCACTGACTGAAGTCACCGTATCTATAAATTATTTAAAACTCAAGAGCTTAGAACATAAAGATTTGGGGAAAACAATTCATTCATCCACTTCCAGTTTTAATTAATAAGTATTTTGATATGTCAAGTAATTTAAAAGGAAAATAATTTTTGATTTTCAGTGGTCTTTCATTTTTCTTTTTTCTTTTTGGTTTATTTAATCACTGTTCAACAATGTTTACCTTTCTGTAATCCTCATAGAATGCCTGTTAAATAAAGTTATTGTGTCTTCTACATTAAGTATGTTGGCATTTATTTCAACATAAATCTTACAGTTAAGAATGTTATCATCTTTAATTCAGAAACAAAGGTTCCTAGCTCAAAACCAATCTGGAACTATTATTACACACCCAAAGGTATTACGCTGGCAAAAATCATTGGTATAACGGACAAAATGCTTAGCAACATTTCTTGCAACTTTACATTCTGAGTTCAAATTCTTCCAAAGTTGACTTTACCTTTAATCTTTTTGGGGTCAATGAAATAAGCACCAGTTTGACAACTTAGTGGTTCAGCAAAAAGAGAACTGATGGAATAAGTACTAAGCTTACAAAGAATAAATCCTGGGGTCGATTTGTTCGACTAAAGGAGATGCTCCAGCATGGCCGCAGTCAAATGACTGAAACAAATAAAAGAATAAAAGAATATATAGTAAATTGATTTGCGTAAAATGGTCGACAACAAGACTGCTCCATCTAATGAGAGTCCAATATTAATGTATAAATTACATCTCACGTGTTTTACATGTGCTACTAATAGTTTCCCATCCATGACAAGTACATTCATCAGGCGCTCTGATGAATGTATTTGTCATGTACATGAAACACTTAGTAGCACGTGTAATAGATGTGGAGTGAAATGCATACATTAATATATATATATATATATATATATATATAGGAAAAATGTGAAAAAGTGACAAATGCTCAGGATGTTATTAAATCATTTATATCTTCATATCTTCTACATATGTTTCGATGGATGCATCTAATTTATGTCCGACAGGATGAATAATGGTCAGTTATGCATCAATCTCTTCAGGGATGATATAAATAACAGTATTCATCAAATACATCTTGCTTGTCCCCGGATTCAAATCCCACACAAGTGCTCCATTATTTCCTAGGACACTTAAGCAACATTTAGCTACCTTGGAATTATTCCCCTGGATCCTTCCTATATATTGTCTACTTATACACACACACACACACACACACACACATATATATATATATACATACACACACACACACATACATGCAAACATACATATGATGTGCTTCTCTCAGTTTCTGTCTGCCAAATCCACTCACAAAGCTTTGATAGACTGAAGGCTATAATAAAAAAACACTTGCCCAGGGTGCCAAGTAATGGGAGGAGTGAACCCAAAATCTCATGGTTAAGAAGCGATCTTCTTAATCACCCAGCTCTATTTGCGCTTAGTGTTGATTTAAATATTGCAAATATATACACCCGAAAGACGATGTTAATAGCAAGGAAAATTATAGTCGTCTGTGTCATTGTATTTTGGCTTATTATTTCCAAGTCTTTAATTGATATGTTGCTATCTGTATGAAATAAACACTATAGTGATAGTAGTTCATGCTTTGATATTTTTGTTGTTGTTGTTGGTTGTTATGTTGATGTCAGGCAGCCTTGCCGATATCCTATTGTTGATGTGTAATGTTTTATCAATAATGTTTGATGAATCTAACATGTGACCTGCTTTCTACTTCTTATGGAAATGATTTTCAGTTCATTGACATTGTTGTTACTTATGGTGGTGATGGTGGTGGTTGGTGACGGTGGTAGTGATGGTAGTTGTCGTGGGTGTAGAAGTAGCGCTGGTGTTGGTAGTAGTGTGGTGGTTGTAGCAGTCATGCTAGAATAAGAATAGCCTGAGCAAAGTTCAGAGAGCTCTTACCTCTGCTGGTGACAAAGGGCCTCTCGCTCAGAGTAAAAGGTAGACTGTATGACGCATGTGTACGAACAGCCATGCTTCACAGCAGTGAAACATGGGCTGTGACTGTTAAGGACATGCCTAAGCTTGCAAGGAATGAAACCAGTATGCTCCGCTGGATGTGTAATGTCAGTGTGCATACTCGTCAGAGTGTAAGTACCTTGAGAGAAAAGTTGGACCTAAGAAGCATCAGTTGTGGTGTGCAAGAGAGACGATTGCACTGGTATGTCATGTGGCGAGAATGGATGAGGATAGCTGCGTGAAAAAGTGCCACACCCCAGCGGTTGAGGGAACCTGTGGAAGAGGTAGACCCAGGAAGACCTGGGATGAGGTGGTGAAGCACGACCTTCGAACATTAGGCCTCACTGAGGCAATGACTTGTGACCGAGACCTTTGGAAATATGTTGTGCGTGAGAAGACCTGGCAAGCCAAGTGAGACCATAATCTGAGGCCTCTGCCAAGGGTGTAGCCAGCCCACTTATGTTTACCTTTCCTTTATTGGACACTAAACTCTGCTTGTGAAGACCTGTTGAAGCAAGTGAAATCAAAACCGAATCAAATTCGCAAATTCGATGACTGGTACCTGTGCCAGTGGAGCGCTAAGAGCACCATTTGAGCATGATCATTACCAGCATTGCCTTACTGGCACATGGAAAAATATTCGAGCGAGGTCGTTGCCAGTGCCACTGGACTGGCTACTGTGCAGGTGGCACATAAAAAACACCATTTGAGCATGGCCATTGCCAGTACCGCCTGACTGGCCCTCATGCCGGTGGCACGTAAAAGCACCCACTACACTCTCGGATATGGTTAGTGTTAGGAAGAGCATCCAGCTGTAGAAACTGCCAGATCAGATTGGAGCCTGGTGCAGCCATCTGGTTTGCCAGTCCTCAGTCAAATCATCCAACCCGTGCTAGCATAGAAAGCAGACGTTTGGATTAATGTTATTGTTTAGAATTTATCAATGTATGTGAAACTTTGTGGACAAGCCTGTAGATGTTTCTCATATGTTAGGTAGACACAGAGTGTGAAACTATTTTAGTTCCTTTTGCCATTCTTGGATTTAATCCTTTTAATTTGACAATATAAAGGTCAACGACACAAAGTCCAATATTTAAGCCTTTAGTATTTGGGTGTGTCAACTTCTTTTTCACTAAAGAATGCAGGTAAGTTTAGGCTGG
>NC_068992.1:50203334-50205944 GCF_001194135.2 Octopus bimaculoides
TGGCTTTGTTGTGGAGGCGCAATGGCCCAATGGTTAGGGCAGCGGACTCACGGTCATAGGATCACGGTTTTGATTCCCAGACCGGGCGTTGTTAGTGTTTATTGAGCGAAAACACCTAAAAGCTCCACAAGGCTCTGACAGGGGATGGTGGCGAACCCTGCTGTACTCCTCCACCACAACTTTCTCTCACTCTTACTTCCTGTTTCTGTTGTGCCTGTAATTCAAAGGGTCAGCCTTGTCACACTGTGTCACACTGAATCTCCCCGAGAACTACGTTAAGAGTACACGTGTCTGTGGAGTGCTCAACCTAGAGGAAAAAACTCAAATGCTTTTCTGAACATCAAAGTGCAAGAGAGACATTATGTTGTTATGCTTGTTGTTATTGTACTCCTATATTTTGTTAAGACTGTTGTTATACTTATAGATATAGTTATGGTCCTTGTTGTTATGGCGGTTGTAGTAATAGTTGCAATTATATATTGTTATTCTTCTGTACTGTTCTTATGACTTTTGTTGTTGCTGCTGCTGCTGCTGCTGCTGCTGTTGCTATTATTACTGTAATTGTTATTTCTAGATAGGGGTGTGTGCTGTGAGTACAAGGGTACCCAGCTATTGTTGCTTATTATATTGTTGTTATTGCTGATTTGTTGTTATTTCTAGAAAGGGGTGTGTGCTCCAAGTACAAGAAGGGTATCTTGATGCTATTGTTGTTGTTGTTGTTGTTGCTTCCAGAAAGGGGTGTGCACTATAGGTACACAAAGGGTGCCTTGACATAACTATGTAATTGAGTAACTGTACAGTGAGTCATGAAGAAGTTGAGAAGTTTTCTTCTGCGGTTCTTTGTTTTTTAAAGTGCACCACATCTTGACTAAGTTCCTTAAGGCAGACTGGCTGGATTGGCAGCAGCAGCAGTGGTGGTGGTAGTGGTAGTGGTGGTAGAGGAGGTAGTGGAGGTAGTGATAGTGGTGGTGGTGTGATTGCTGGTCTTGATGGCTGTGGTGATGGTATTCTTGTTGTTGTTGGTGGTAGTGGTGAGTTATGGTGGTGAATGGTGATGGTGGTGGTGATGGTGAGAAGTATGGTGTAGTAGGGGTAGTAGTGGTCGGTGGTGGGGGTTATGGTAGTAATGATGGTGGTAGTGGTGGTGTGGGTTATGGTAGTAATGATGGTAGTGTGTGGTTGTAGTCATTATGGTGGTAACGATGGTGATGATGGTTCTAGTGGTAGTGGAAGAGGAGGTAGTGGTAGTGGGGGAAGTGGGAGCAGCTGTTGTGGTGGTGTTGGTGTGAGTGGTTTCAGTTGTGTGTGCTGGCAGCGGTGGTGGGGGTGGGGGTGATTGTGGTGATGGTGGTGGTGGTGCTGGAGTGGGACTATGAATTCTTGGCGATAAAATAAAATTAGGGGATTATCTAAGTCTGGCATCTGCCAGTGAAATTCCTTATGAAAGAGGGATCTCAAAGTTTATGGGGGATGCTAGCACATTCGGTTAATGTGTGTGTTTGTGTGTTCACGTTTACATACTCTTTTACTCGTTTCAGTCATTTGACTGTGGCCATGCTGGAGCACCACCTTTTAGTCAAGCAAATCGACCCCAGGACTTATTCTTTGTAAGCCTAGTACTTATTCTATCGGTCTCTTTCTGCCGAACCGATAAGTTACGGGGACGTAAACACACCAGCATCGGTTGTCAAGCGATGTTGGGGGGACAAATACAGACACACAAATACACACATATATATATATATATATACATATATACGACGGGCTTCTTTCAGTTTCCGTTTACCAAATCCACTCACAAGGCTTTGATCGGTCCGAGGCTATAGTAGAAGGCACTTGCCCAAGGTACCATACAGTGGGACTGAACCCGGAACCATGTAGTTCGTAAGCGAGCTACTTACCACACAGCCACTCCTACGCGCAAATCATTGTGTGTGTGTGTGTGTTTATGTATGCATACATGCATATATCACCATCCATTTTTTGTCCATTTTCCATGCTGGCATGGGTTGGACAATTTGACCAGAGCTAGCAAACCTGAGAGCTGCACCTGAATCCAGTCTGATTTGGCTTGGTTTTTATGCATACATACACACATACATACATGAATACATACATACATGTATGCATGAATACATACATACATACATATACACATACACATATATATGTTTGTACATACTTACATAAATATATATGCTTGCAAATATATTCCTACATACATGCATGTATATTTACACCTCTCTCTATACACAAAGATCTACAAGACATACACTCTCTCTCTTTCTTTTACTCTCTCTTTCTTCTACTCTCTCTTTCTTTTACTCTCTCTCTTTCTATTACTCTCTCTCTTTCCGCACCCCCTCCCCACTTGCATACACATATATGTACTCAACTATGCACATAAAAAAACCCCTTCCTTTACACTTACCCAGGATATTTATGTGAATAAAAGGATTTGGAATGAGAAGTTTCATGATATCAGGGTGGAAACTGCCACACCCTTATTATTGCATCTCGTTTACACTTGGAGATTGGTTGCACGCATGCATTCATGCACACACACACACACACACACACACACACACACACACACACACACACACACAC
>NC_068992.1:50209829-50212042 GCF_001194135.2 Octopus bimaculoides
GACTGGTTGTTCTAAGACATTTATCGATTGTAAATTTTGTCTGCACAGTTACCTATCGGTATAGTGGTCATTTGCAAACTCCAGAGGCGACACTTTCATTTCCCTTTACTCCAAACGTCACACGTTGTTATTTCAATTGGGTCATGCCCTTCCAATTGCTATAGATCCGTAATGCATCTTACAGCTGTGCCTGTCACCTGTATGGTGAGGAATCCTACATGTATTGGGAATGTGTGTGTGTGTGTGTGTGTGTGTGTGTGTGTATGTGTGTCTGTTTGTCTGTGTGAATCCCTAACCCGGGCAACGCCGGATATTTCTGCTAGTATATAATATGCATCTTTTATCTTTTATTTTTTTACTTGTTTCAATTATCAAACCGAGGCCATGCTGGAGCACAACCTTAAAAGGTTTTAGTCAAACAAATCAATCCAAGGACTTTTCTTTGTAAGCCTCATACTTATTCTATTGATCTTTTTTGCCAAACTGCCAAGTTATGAGAACATAAACACACCAGTATCGGTTGTCAAGCAATGACAGGGGAAAAACACAGACACACATATACACACACACACACGCGCACATGCACACTCTCTCACACACACACGTGTTATATTTAGGTGCAGGCATTGCTGTGTTAATAAGTTTGCTTCCTAGTCACAATGTGCCAGGTTCAGTCCCACTGTGCAAATGAAAAATGGGATCTTTTTTAAAACGGGGGCCACATTTTTCATTAACGAAACACTTTGAAACTTGGAACACTAGTAGAATGTGTCATAAAACATCTTTTTCTCTTAGTCTTCTTAAAAAAAAAGAAATCCCTAAGTTATTCCATGTAAAAGTTGTATTTCTGTAATTTCAACCAATCACTGACGTCCATTCAGCCGATATACATTAAGTGCCGACTACATAAACAAACGATTCTGAAACAATTCTATCGGTGATAGGGTTAGGGTTAGGGTAAAACAGCAAATTTAAAAAGAAAAAAGCAAAACGAAGCTATGGAAATTAAATACGCTTTACACCGCTTAATCAGCCAAAGGAGTAAATGTAAACAACTGAATACTTGTCAGTGATTGGTTGAAATTATCGAAATAAGACAATTTTTTACATGAAATAAATTCGAATACAAAAATATTTTTCTGTTCTATAACACAAAATAGATAAGTATACGAAGTTTGAAAGTCTTTCGGTACCAAAAACACTACGTAAAACATTAATGAAAAATGTGGCCCCCGTTTTAAAAAAGATCCGAAAAATGTATACCATCTCATATATATATATACGAGGTCAGATCAATAAGTATCCGGACTGTTGCCATAGTAACGAAGCTAAAGCACACAGAGTGAAGCCATTTGATACAGACTGACTTTGAACTCTGCTGTGCATGTGCACTAAGTTTTAACATTCTAGCTAGCTTCCACTGTTTACAGCAGTGCTTGGAAGGAAGGTGTGTAGCCTGTGATCCTTCCAAGAATTTTGAAACTTAGTGTGCATGCAGAGCAGTGTTCAAGGTCAATAATGCTTCACTCTGCATGATTTAGCTTCATTATTATTGCGACAGTCCGGATACTTATTGATCAGACCTAATATATATATATAGATATGTAAGAGTACTTCTTTTGATGCATGTCTGATGAAGTGTCACTCTCTAATGTAATCAGTCACAAATATCTACATGCATACGTGCACTGACATCAAAAATGGATGTTAAATGGTGATGATGATGATGATGATGATGATGATGATGAATTGTAATTAATAATGAAAACGAGCTAAATTCATTCTTCGCCTGCATCCTTGGATTACATACGTATGTACATACACATACATGCATGCATGTGTGTGTGTGTGTGTGTGTGTGTGTGTGTGTGCGTGCTTGTGTGTGCGCATGTATGTGTGTGTTTGTGTGTACATATATATATGTATATATATAGGCATGTATATACATATACATATGTATATATATGTAGATATTTATCTATTTATCTATCTGTATGTGTGTGTGTGTGTTTGTGTATATATATATATGTATATATATGCATGTATATACATATACATATGTATATATATATGTAAATATTTATCTATCTATCCATCTATCTGTGTGTGTATGTGTGTATGTGTGTGTGTACGTGTGTATGTGTGTCTGTATGTGTGTATGTGTGTGTGTATGCATATTTGTAAGTATATGTATGTATGTATATATATATATA
>NC_068992.1:50212212-50213026 GCF_001194135.2 Octopus bimaculoides
ATATATATATTTAAAAAAAAATTTTTTTTTTAAAGTTTCATCTTAGAGCTGCGGCCATGCTGATGCACATAGACAAAAGAAGAGAAAAGAAATCAAAATGAAAAATCTTGAAATTCAGGTTATTACAATAGTCTTGTCCTATATCTTAGTGGAAAATCTCCCAGGAATGTTTTTGTTTTTCATTTTCATGCTGTCATGTTAACTCTCCATTTTACATTAAGCTCTCTGAGTGAGAAGAGTTATGCTAAGGAGTTTTTGTGTTGCTGTTATACTGTTGTTGTTGTTGTTGTTAATATTATTGCTTTTGTTGTTGTTGCTTTATCAATAAATTCCATTAGTGATGCCGTGTTCAGACAAATTTAATTTTTTATTTTTTATTTTTACACCTAAAATATGGTTTGTTTTCGTCTAAAATATAGTTGTGTTGGAAGTGAAATATGTCAAAACTGACACTAACCATTCTCTGTAGGGAATTTAATAATGGATAGCATCTCCTTGTTTAAAGGTGCTAGACGAGTTTTCGTCTGTTTGTGTGTGTGTGTGTGTGTGTGTGTGTGTGTGAAGGGCATTGGTTTAAAGTTGTGAGAAAGTGTGAGTACATACATTTGCATGTGTGTATATGTGTGAGTGTTTGGGTGTAAATGTGTGAGTGAAAATAGTGTGAAGGACATTAGGAAACATTTGAGGAAGTATAATGCATGCAGGAGTATGTATGAGTAAGATTAAGCCGATGTACATGTATTCATGTATGTGGGATACTCACACACAGACACACACAGACACACACAGACACACACAGACACACACAGACACA
>NC_068992.1:50218251-50220105 GCF_001194135.2 Octopus bimaculoides
CATTGGAGACGGTAATAGTAGAAGTTAAGGATTATTAAATCTGTATGAGGAGATTTGCAGTAAGAAATGAGAGCGATGCGGAGAAGAAAAAACAAAGAAGAAAAAGTACTTGGAGTATAGTTCCATTCCAAAAGTAAATATCCATGTATAGAATCCTTGTGGGTATTTTCCAGTGATAATTATAGTTATATTGGTAGATATACATCATTTCATATCCAGTTTACTCTGTGCGTTGTTTACTTAAAAGACAGCCTGAAGTGAGTGGAAGATGTGTGTGGGATTGTGAGCTCCTCCTTCCTTCCTGTCTTATGGTTTGATCCTGTGACAGATCAGCATCCCATCCAAGTGGGGAATATACACGTCATGGAAACCAGGAAACCAGCTCTTAAAAAGGTAACGTTTTTACAAGTGCTCAGCTGGTACTTATTTTATCAACCTCAAAAGGATGAAAGGCAAAGTGGACCCCAGTGGAATTTGAACTCAGAACATAAAGATAGACGAAATGCTACTAAGCATTTTGTCCAGCGTGCTAGTGATTCTGCATCTAAGAAGATGACAGATGGCAGAATTAGAAGAGTGTTGGAAACATAAATTGGTAATATTTAGTTACATTTGTTTAGATTCTCAGTTCAAATCATCTCTCTGTGGCTGTGTTTGTTTATTATCCTTCTAAGATTAATTAAAAAAAGGGAAAGACCAGTCAAGTACTGAGATCAATGAAATTAACCAATTTGTAATTGATTTGCCCCTCCCTTGAAATTGCTGGCCTTGTACCAAAATTTGAAACCAATTAAATGAGCCAGTCCTTTCCTCCATATTTTTACAGCCTTGAACTAAGGCTAAAATATTTCAGCTTGTGGCTTATGATTGGCAGTAGGAACAGTAGATCATTAAATACTCTTACACTCTCTTTACTCTTTTACTTGTTTCAGTCATTTGACTGTGGCCATGCTGGAGCACCGCCTTTTAGTCGAACTAATCGACCCCAGGACTTATTCTTTGGAAGCCTAGTACTTATTCTATCGGTCTCTTTAGCCGATGTTGGGGGGACAAACAGAGACACGCAAACACACACATACATATATATATACATATATACGACAGGCTTTCTTTCAGTTTCCGTCTACCAAATCCACTCACAAGGCTTTGGTTGGCCCGAGGCTATAGTAGAAGACACTTGCCCAAGGTGCCACGCAGTGGGACTGAACCCGGAACCATGTGGTTGGTAAGCGAGCTACTTACCACACAGCCACTCCTACACCTACATTAATTTATTTATTTAAATTCATGTCATTGGTTCATTTGAATTATTCCCATTACTTCATTTTATTATATTTCCAAGTACGAACATATCCAAATCTATATAGAGGCCATTCTATACTTGAGAAGAAATCCATTTATTTACTGCTTACTTCCAGATATTTCCACCAGGTTTCATAATCTTAACATATCTCAAAAGTATTCTTGATAGCCTTTTGCCTTCAGAATTGGATTCTTGCCAGAATGGAATTACCTCCCTATGGACTGTTCCACATTTTCATCAGAAATGAAAAATAATAATAAAAAAAAAGAACAACAAAATTTGCACTAACAGACAGAAGTTGATTATGTGATACTATGTAATATGTACACCTGAAAATTTCCAGTGTTTGATTTGTACTTAATAGTAGTTGCGATAGCAATACCATTATGTTTTTCTGGACAATTAATCATATAATTAGAGGCTACAATTACAGTGTGCATGCGTCTGTGTGAATGTACACACACACAGACACACACACAGACACACACACACACACATGAAAGTCTACGAGGCTTACTTAATACAGTTTTTGAAGTGTAAAGGTGATTTAA
>NC_068992.1:50220811-50221296 GCF_001194135.2 Octopus bimaculoides
CTGGACCATATATGTGATGTTGTTCATTTCCAATCTTCAGTGAAGACATACCGAGCTATGAGGGAAAATATTATCTCACTTGGGTTGATGACAGGAAAGGCATCCTGACATAGAAAACCTGCCTCGATTGATTCCATCTGCCACATGAAAGCATGTAAAAGTGGACATTTAAAATGATGAGGATAAGGATGATGATGATGATGATGATGATGATGATGGCGATGATGATAGTTATGATGATGATGATGATGGTGATGATGGTGATGATGATGAGGATGATGATGAGAATGATGATGATGATGATGATGATGGTGATGGTGTTGATGATGAGGAGGATGAGGATGAGAATGATGATAATGATGATGATGATGATGATGATGATGATAATGATGATGAGGAAGATGATGAAGATGATGAGAATGATAACGATGATGATGAAGTTGATGACGATCATGATTAGGATGATGAGGATGAGGATGATGTTG
>NC_068992.1:50221306-50222452 GCF_001194135.2 Octopus bimaculoides
GAAGATGATGAGAATGATAACGATGATGATGAAGTTGATGACGATCATGATTAGGATGATGAGGATGAGGATGATGTTGATGAGGATGATCGGATGATGATGATGATGATTAATGATGATGATGATGATGATGATGATGATGATAAAGATGATGGTGATGAGGATGATGATGATGATAATAGTGGGTGGTGGTGGTGGTAGTTGGCTGTGGCAATGGAGGTAGTGGTGGTGGTAGCGATAATAATGATGATGATGATGATGATGATGGTGATGATGATGTTGATTTGTGAATTCAGCAGTATTTAATTTCAATTGAAATTTTCTTTATTCATGCTTTAGAACAGCAATAGGTATTTCTTAACAATTAAAGTAAGTTTCTGATATTTTAGGCGGTGATATAATTTGTAGTAATTCCATTCTAATTCTCCATTACAACTCAGCATGCACCCTGATGAAAAAGAATCTAAAACTACCATTAATATTACATATCATTTTCCAACTTCAACTACAAGTTAATAAACCAGGATCTTGGTGAGTTCATTAGAGACAGTACTTCCAGAAGTCTCTTATAAAGCATTCATTTAACTCAAACGATGAACTTGGCAAATTTCCTTTCCAATGTAAGCTAAAATTTTGTCTTTAATATGATATTAAAAATCTGTATTACATCAAAAGGTGCTCCAGAATCAATGATTAACATTAGCAGAACACTCTGGGTTCTCATTGCTAAGGTATTTTTCGATATTTTATTATTATTATTATTATTATCATTCAGGTCACTGCCTGGAATCGAACTTGGAATCTTGGGGTTAGTAGCCTGTGCTCTTAACCATTACGCCATATGCCCGTCATCGCCATGACGGTCACCAACATCACTACAGCCACCACCACGGCCACTAGCAACCCCACCCCCATTCCCTACCCCCATCACGACATGTTCGAGAGAGAGAAAAAGAATATAAGGAATAACAAAAAATAACATGGATTTAGTTCCCGATCAATATTATTGCGCTCCAGTTGCAACACTGATTCTGCCCAAATTTGACGTCATGTTACTTAGTTTGGTTTGAAATAAAGAACTTGATTAGCTTAATAATCCTAACTTAATCCCGGGCAAAGCCGGACTATACTGCTAGTATATATATA
>NC_068992.1:50222462-50225567 GCF_001194135.2 Octopus bimaculoides
GTGTGTGTGTGTGTGTGTGTGTGTGTGTGTGTGTGTGTGCGTGTGTGTGCGTGTGTGTAAAATGAAGAGAAAGCGAATACAAGAGACAGAGAAACAAAGGTGAGGGGATTGCCAAAGCAATGTCAGATATGTTGGCTTGTTGCCATTTCCGTGCAACTATTTCATTATTTCATTAGTGAAGAATGATTCGAAACAACTTCTGAATTCGCTAGATCTGATAATTCTTCGTTCTCATCTTTTATATTCTTGAGTGGGAGCAGAGAACTGTTGCTGATGTTGTTATAGATGGTGGCGGTGGTAATTTAGTAGATATGCTGTGGGTGTGGCTGGAAGTATTAGACAGATCGTAGATTAGAAGAACGACGAGGTAATCGATAGAGTTGTGGGTGAGGCCAGCAAATTAAGAATATAAAACAAGAATTTTTAACGAAGGCATTAAGAGTAATGATTCTTAATTCTTTCACTTTTCAAGGTCCCTTTATATTTAAGTGAATATATCATCGATCTCCTGGCACATGAAGGGTCTGTCTACTCCATGGGTGTCAAAGCCGTTTGACTTTGCGGGGCCGGATTGAAGCATAAACTACATCTAGTGGGCCGAAGAGAAACAATTACTCTTAAAATTTCATTCATAATGTAAAATAAAGTAAATATATAGAAGAGTTAATATATTCTATAAAATCTTTATAAGGCACAGGAGTGGCTGTGTGGTAAGTAGCTTGCTTACCAACCACATGGTTCCGGGTTCATTCCCACTGCGTGGCACCTTGGGCAAGTGTCTTCTACTATAGCTTCGGGTCGACCAAAGCCTTGTGAGTGGATTTGGTAGACGGAAACTGAAAGAATCCCGTCGTATATATGTATATGTATATGTATATATATGTATGTGTGTGTTTATATTTGTGTGTCTGTGTTTGTCCCCCCAGCATCACTTGACAACCGATGGTGGTGTGTTTACGTCCCCGTAACTTTGCGGTTCGCAAAAGAGAAGTTAGAATTAGTACTAGGCTTCCAAAGAATAAGTCCTGGGATCGATTTGTGCGACTAAAGGCGGTGCACCAGCATGGCCGCAGTCAAATGACTGAAACAAGTAAAAGAGTAAAAAAAGTAAAAGAGTAAAATAATGAAAGGGAGAGATGTAAGTTTGTGTGCTGGGATGTGGAGGGAAAAATTCATCCGGATGGTATACGTACAGTCCTGTGTGTATACCATCCATGCTCGGAGGGGCTGTAGTAGATTAAATTGACCCTAAAAGGGATGAAAGACAATGTCAATCAACGGCGAAATTTAGACTCAGAACATAAAGGGTCCTACATAAAAATCACAAAGTAGTTTGTCTGGTCCTCTACCGTTTCTGCCATCCCCCATTGCCCCAATGATCATCATACTACTAAAACAGTTGTTTCTCATATGGGTACAGGGCCGGAAATTTGGAGAGGGAATAGTTGATTACCCCAGTAGTTGACTGGTACTTATTTCATCGACTCTGAAAGGATGAAAGGCAAAGCCGACCTCTGCAGAATTTGAACTCAGAACATAAAAATGGACAAAATGCCGTTAAACATTTTGTGCAATGTGCTAGCGATTCTGCCAGCTCGCCGCCTTAATGGAACTTCTTTTGATAGCAGTACTTATCTCTTCTAAGGAAAGATCTTCCGCAATTATAAACCTCTGAAGGATTTCATTGATAGCTTCAGGGTCGATGGTGGATTCTCGATTTAAAGCGTTCAACTCATTTTTTCAGAATTCCATCTTCGCTACTTAAGAGCTCTGACCCGTTGTTAGAAAGAATAGGTTCGGTACCACCTTTTATTCACAAAATATACTTTTCAAATTCAATATAACCTGGCCTGGTGTCAGAACCGTGTCTGGCAGACGTCATCTTTTTTTTTTTTTTTGAACAGTAATTTCGTAAACCCTCATGTCATCAGAGCTTTCTGCATACAGATTCCATTTTACCTTTTAACTTAATTCATTCATTTTAACAAGGTGTTGTTGCTTTAACTTTGTCACAGAACAAGCATAAGTATGACGTTTAAATATTTTTATAGGTTTGTGTACTAGAATTGCTATTCCTTATATGAAGAGAACTCGCTCATAACCAGTAAAGAGTGCTGTAGAGTTACTTTGTAAAACAATTCTCAGAAGAAGCGATATATTCCTCTGAGAGTGAAATGACGAAACAAACTGATCAAGAATTTCAGAATTTACCAGCATCGTGGGCGACTGCTTTGTCATTCGGGGGAGAGAGAAAGAGAAAGAGAAAGAAAGAAAGAAAGAAAGAGAGAGACAGAGAAAAAAAATAAATTGTTGGTATTTATTGTAAAGTGATGTTTGCTAGAAATATGCTTTGAAGTCGAAGCAGCTCTAATTTCTTATATCTTTCCCGCCAACATTTGTCTTTGTTTTCTAATAGTGTAGTCCAGTGGTGTCAAACATACAGGCCGTGAGCAGGATGGGTAAGATCCGGCTCGCGTCAATGTTTAACTCGGCTCTCGGTTGTATAGTTATTTTTAAATTTCAAGATAATCTATAAAATATATCAAAAGCATGCGTTCAGTATCGGAAGAAACTAGAGCAGTGATTAGCAATGATTCTGGTTAGTGAAATCAGTTTAACTTACCGAATTTTTTTCATATCTCAACCAATGAGAAAGAAGCTTATGAATCCATCACCACCACCAACAACAACAACCACCAACAACAACAACCACCAACAACAACAACCACCAGAGTCATTGGACAGAATGCTTCGCAGTATTTGTTCCTCTCATTTCGAGGTCAGCTTTGTCATCCTTTAGAGGTGAATAAAAATGAAGTCTCAATCTAAGACAATAGATTGGTGGAAGTGTAAGAACGTTGGACTGGATGCCTTGCGGTGTTTGTTCTAGTTCTTGGTGTTTTGAGTTCAAACCATTCCATGACTTCTTTGGATTGTAGACTTAACCCGTAACCCGGCTTAACATCATAACCTGGCATTGCGAATGCCCTTAGCAAAATCCACTTTGTTGCTGGCATTCTGGCCAGGTTTCCGGTTTGAGGATATCTTCCCCACGCCTTCTTCTAGTCTTAGAGGTTCTGCAATGAACAATGAGAACTGTTTTGT
>NC_068992.1:50228066-50229500 GCF_001194135.2 Octopus bimaculoides
TCTCATCGAGGTCAGCTTTAACTGCAATCCTTTTGGGATAAAATAAAGTACCAGCCTAGTATTAATTGATTGTATCTTCCATCAAAGCCTGAGGTCTTGTGTTAATGTGAGAAATTATTATTAAAACCGCTAAAGCCGGTGAGCTGGCAGAATCGTTTGTACTTCGAACAAAATGCTTAGCGGCATTTCGTCCGGCTGTTTACGTTCGTAGTTCAAATGCCCCCGAGGTCACTTTTACCTTTCATCCATTCGGGGGTCAATAAAATAAGTACCAGTTGGGTATTGGAATTGATGTAATCGATTTACCGCACCCCTCCCGAAAATGTTGTCCTAACGCTAAAATTAGAAGATATTGTTAAAATCGAATTTGTTCCGATTTCTTACGTTCTGAGTTGAAATCATTTCGAGGTCGTCTTTAACTGTTATCTTTCCCAAGTCAATAAATACCAGTCTTCTCCGAAGGATGATATAATCGACTGTTCTCGTCATCACATATTTCTGGCTTTGTCAGAAATGATTGGTAGAGTGTCGGATAGGAAAAAAAAATACAGAAAAGACTACGGTAATTGATTCCCTTTCTCAGTTACGTTTGAATGTTGCTATGCTGGAGCACCACCTTAAAAGGTATTAGTCGAAGAAATAGACCTTAGGACTTATTCTTTGTAAGCCTAGTACTTATTATCTCGGTATCCTTCGTCGAACCGCTAAATTACGGGGATATAAACACACTAGCATCAGTTGTCAAGCGATGGTGGGGGACAAACACAGACAGACACACACACACAAATATATACATATATATATGTACGAAGGGCTTCTTCCAGTTTCTGTCTACCAAGTCCATTCACAAGTAGAAAACACTTGCCCAAGTAACACGCAGTGAGAGTGACCCGGAACCATGAGGTTGGGAAACAAGGCTCTTACCACACAGCCACGCCTGCGCCTATAATATGGAACGCCAGAACAGCATTTCGACCACAAATATATTAACAGATGATTCGCACACAAATTAAAAATTGGCAGCTAAAATATGCACTATTGCACATTATTTCTCTCTCTGTCCCCAGTATCCTTACAAAATTACCCACCATTCTCAGAAGGCGGTGCTGTCTACTTTGAGAAACACCGATCTTTCCGATTGTTTCGGTATTTATCTCAATGATCGTCTGCTAGTTTGCCGGTCCGCCTAAATCACTTATCAGTTAGACTACTTACCTGTCTACTTATCTTATCTGTCTTTCATAATTTGCGACATTCTAGAAGCGTACAAATGCGCCCAATTGTATTCGTATTATCATAAACACCAACGCATATTAACATCAATGCACATTTTCTATTATTCGACGGTTTGCTTTCTCTCTCTCCATCCCTCTTCTCTCTTCCCTTTCCTCACCTCTGTGTATACATGCTTATTATATATATATATATATATAT
>NC_068992.1:50230093-50234362 GCF_001194135.2 Octopus bimaculoides
TGTGTGTGTGTGTGTGTGTGTGTGTATGTATGTATGTGTATAAATGTGTGTGTAAAAATATAAACACTCACACACACATATACCTCTTCATTCAGTTATTCAGAGCCATTTTAACGATGCGTCCTGCCCTAACTCTTCGAAACGCCAGTGTTATAATGGTAGCAGCTGATGAAGGATATGTTCTCTATGCGGCCTGTGTGTTTTTTTGTACCCTGTTTATCATTTTGTCCATGTTTTTTTTGCAACATCATGTACCCAGATATACATCTATATATACATGTAGATGAAGGTATGTACATACATTTACATATTTATGCATATACTCATATTTTATATATATATATATATACAACAAGCTTCTTTCAGTTTCCGTCTACCAAATCTACTTACAAATCTTTGGTTGACCTGTGGTTATAGTAGAAGACACTTGCTCAAGGTGCCACGTTGTGGGAATGAAGGGATGAATCCGGAACCATGAGGCTGGGATGCAAGCTTCTTACCACACAGCCACACCTACATACGTATATATATATAAGTAATGTTATCATCCTTGTATTCAAATAAATACAGAGCATTATCTTACAACGATATTGAACCTCCTAATTTATGAATTACTTACATGGCTAATTTTTCCACCTCCTCTTTTTTTACATGATCTTGTAGGGAAGTGGTTATACACCATTAGGTGTACTCCGCTTCCGTACATTAATTTCTTGAAGAAACAACGGAACGCAGATTCTGAACTATCAACACAACAATATTTATTACAATAGAATTCGGCAGCACTCCACGCTTTGGTTACTGAGACGCCGTCAATGATGTTGCGTGGTTATTTGTCTAGCTCCAGAGTTGGAATGTTGGAGAGAGGCTGTTGACGACGTCTAGGCCCTTCGTCGGCCAGGGTGAAAGAGGATGAAAATCCGCGCGAAGCTTGGATATCGATGACTACGCATGCGCATAAGACTCTTCCTGTATTCCTACCGGAACTAGTCCCTGCGCATGCGTGGATAGAAACTCCGGAAATGTCGTCTGCTATTAAGGCGTCACTACAATCTATTTTATTGTTCTGACTTCGTAGTATTATCCTCTCAACACCCTTCTTCATTATATTGAATCTTCTCTCTCCTATATTATCCTTTAGTTTTCTTAAATTTCTCTCATCCTTCCTTCCTCCTCCCCGTTATAGATATCTTTTTATTTGTTGACCGCAACATGATGTAAATAATATGGTTTTCTTATCTAATCTTTGTTCAGATCCATTTATTACACTACCCTACGTGTTGCTCTGTCTTTTCAAGCAATTTGTTGCCTCCACCTACAAAATTTGAACTACAATAGTTGAAAATAGCATTCTTTTCCCCGTACAACTATTACATAGTTCCTATTATTTAGTTACAAGGTTCCGCATGGATTCTGAGTTGGCTCTGGCGTAGAGTTCAATTCGACAAATTTTTTATAACACTGGGCAAGACTTTCTCGAACCTTCGAATTACAATATGGTGGGGAGTTCATATAACATCTATTTAATGTTTGTCACCCTTTACTGATACACACCGATGCAAAATGGCCGGTAAACACTTAAGTGGGCGTTCCGTTCTGTCAAGGCGTCAGTCTTGTCTGTTATTATGATTTGACTACGAGTAAGCAGTAACTCTTAGCTGGAAATTCAAGCGAGGTGGTTCGAATCGAGCCAGAGACCTGTTAGAAATACTTACGTATTCTATTTATAGTAGTCCAAAATTATATACTTGTACAATATACTGATCTTATCAACTTTTAGTATATTTAAAAACCTTGTGATTACCCACTCTTGACATTATTGTTGTAGCTTTATAAGCATTGCCCACAGCAATATAATTTAGTATTATAATTCACATTTCTAAATTTCTGTCAAACTCATCATCATCATCATCATCATCTTCGTCATCATCATCATCATCATCATCATCATCATTTAACGTCCGTTTTCAATGTTGGAAGGTTTAACAGGAGTTGGTAAAACCAGGAACCGCAATAGGCTCAATTGTCTGTTCTGGCATGATTGCTACAGCTGGATGCCCTTCCTAATGCCACCCACTTCACAGAGTGTACTGAGTGCTTTTTATGTGGCACCAACACCAGCACCAGTGCTTTTAAAGTGACACCAGCGCGAGTGCGTTTTATGTGGCACCACCACTGGTATCAATTCTGCTGTGGCAGATTCAATTTATCTCCGTGGGTTTGAACTCTCCAAAATCTACTAACCGTATTTCCCGGTATACAAATCGAATCTTTCAGAGCAAAATCTACAGCAATAAATAAATGATAAAAAATGGTAGGCTGACTTATAGACCAAAACTAATTTGGAGGGTCATAAACTCCATGTGAAATGCAGCAAGATTTGGAAAGACTGGCAATGCTTCATTTTTATACTATACGTTTTCACTATATACTAAATCGACTTGTATACCGAAAAATACGATAGAGACAATGTTTTCATCTCTTTGGGCTCTACGGAGTTTGTTTACAATTCATCCTGTTTACAATTCCATTCGTTCATCATATTATTCTATTACTCTTCATCTAAATTTGCCCTCACTATAATTACATCTTTATTGCTGAATCCTAACCAAATTAACACTGCATCTAATATTCATTCCAGTTTTAAGGGGCTTGTTTACAGTTTCTTTTCTCGTCCTCCTATTTAGTCATTCACCATCCACCACTGCTGTAAACAAAATTGTTTCCAATTTAATCTTTACTGCTCATCTTCTACATTTAACCCTTATACAGCCACCGATCTTCAAACAACTTCTTTGCAATCCGCCATTAAAGACTAATAGTCTTGTAAACACAAAATTCTTTCGTTGTAGCTTTACACATAGTTCGTTTCCAAATAAACGCGATATCTCTCATGGTCTTTCATTAGCATTATAAGCGCAGACGTGTATCTGTGGTATGAAGCCTGGTTTCCAACCATGCAGTGTTGGGTTCATTCCTACTGTGTAACATCTTGGGTAAGTGTCTTCCACTATAGCCTCAGGTCCCCCCGAAGTCATGTGAGTGCATTTAGTAGATGGAAACTTAAAGAAGCCCAGTGTATATATATATATATATATATATATATATAATTTAAAAAAAAACGGAGAAAAAAACAACAACGCGAGGACATGGTACATGCAAAGTATTAATAAGACGCCCAGGGAAGGAAAGAAAGGGTGTTTTACGTTTCGAGCAAAGCTCTTCTTCAGAAACAGGAGACAAAGGAAAGTCTAAAAGAAAAGGAAAAAAAATCGCCAGCAATATGTATATGTATATATATATATATATATGAGAATTTACGAAAAAGACAACAACAGACGAGGACAGGTGGTGTAAACAACAAAAGGATGTATTAGTTTAACGCTCGAGAATAGAGAAAGTCTTTAACGTTTCGAGCTATGTGCGTGCGTGCGTGTGTGAGTTATTATATAGATATCTGTGTGTATGTGTGTGTCGGCGTTTGTATGTATGTATAAACATATATGTGTGCCTTTGCGCTTGTGTTTGCTCCCTACCACCGCTTAACAACCGGTGCTGGTTTGTTTATTCCCCCATCACTTTGCTATTCAGCAAAAGAGAGATTCACAGGATAAGTACTTGTCTTAAAAATAAGTAATGATATCGATTAATTTGATGAAAAGAAAGCCCCTCCAAGACGGTGCTCCAGCATGGCTGCAATTCAAAGACTGAAGCAAGTAAAATATAAAAGATCAAAATAAAAATTTTCTCCATTTTTGTTTTTTAATCAGTCAAAATATTTAACAGAAATTCGATATTTAAGAGAAATTCGATAATGTGCATTCACAAATCTTCAATTACAACCAAAAGTTTAGCAAAGCTACACAGTTACTTCAGTCAAAATGCAATTGTAAAATGTATATTCTTTTATTTGTTTTAGTCATTTGACTGCGGCCATTGGACTGCCTTTAGTCGAGCAAATCGACCCCAGAACTTATTCTTTGTAAGCCTAGTACTTATTCTATTGGTCTCTCTGCCGAACAGCTAAGTTACGGGGACCTAAACACACCAGCATCGGTGGGGGGACAATTGCACACACACACACACACACACACATATATATATACATATACGACGGGCTTCTTTCAGTTTCCGTCTACCAAATCCTCTCACAAGGCTTTGGTCAGTCCGAGGCTATATAGTAGAAGACTGTTGCCCAAGAGGTGCCACGCAGTGGGACTGAACCCGGAACCATGTGGCTGGGAAGCAAGCTACTTACTACACAGCCAC
>NC_068992.1:50234423-50234992 GCF_001194135.2 Octopus bimaculoides
AATGCAAACAAAAGCGACAGAAAGCGAAAGCGAAATCAAAAACCAAAAAGGAGACGAAACAAAAAAACAAAACAACAAAAAAACAAAGATAGTAGAGGTAATAATAATGATAATAATAATAAAATGAAATAAAATAAAGTAAACTAAAGATGTAAAAACCAAACAGCCTCTTAATTTCTTATTAGCAGAATATTTTTTTAAGACGTTGGAATGGAAACAAGTTTAACAGATGCTGTAATCATATGTTTTCATTTAAGATCTTTCACTACATTATTGTCATCTGGTTTGCAAACCATCGTGTATTTCTTACGTATGCTACGCATTTCTTTCTCTTTGTATCTTGTGTTGTGTTTTTTTTTCTCTCTCTCTATGCATAATTATTTTTAGGCATAGCTGTGTGGTTAAGAAGCTCACTTAGCAACCACGTCGTTTCGGGTTCGGGTTCAGTTCTTACTACACGGCACTTATATCTCAGAGCGTGAACCAATGCCTTGTGTGTGGGTTTGATGGACGGAAACTGCGGAAAGCCATCATCTATTTATCTATCTATTTATCTATCTATCCATCTA
>NC_068992.1:50235308-50237495 GCF_001194135.2 Octopus bimaculoides
ATATATACATAGATTCATCTTCAGTTACATGACAAGACAGGTTCGTCCTACGAGCCTACGAAACATTCTAGGCTTTGCTCTTGTATTTCATTTGTCGACATGACGATTGCAAAACTGATAAGGAATCGAAATGAAAATCTGTATCGGATAGTTGAAAGTTGCTGCAGAGAATCGGTAAAGGATATTACTAATTTAACTTGCTTTCATAAAAGTGAAGGCAGCAGATTTCTTGAAAATGGCTGTAAGAAGTTAATGGTTCAGCTATCGTTCTGAAATGATTGAAGAGAAGGAACTAAGATGGACAAACAACGGCTGTAAATTTGGGATATTTGTGTAATAAGTAGACCGAGAGAGATCGATGTAAAACTTAGACAGTCAGGCAGATAGATATAAATAGACAGGTAAATGGATAGTTTACTTGTTAGCTAAATAGATTGATAGATTGATGATATTTCTTATTTAAAAAGTAATTTATGAAAAGTACAGCAGCTAAAAAAGAAAAAAAATCTAAAACAAATAATTATTGTTAAGCTGTCTGAAGAGATAAATATGAATGGAGAATTGTGTTTTTGATTATTTTTCGGAATAAATAAACCTTTTAAAGTAAGAAATGTCTTATTTTGAACAATGGTAGCTTAGGTGAAGCATTGTATGTGACTTTATAAGTTGATAAAATGCTTTTAACAATGGTGTTGAGAAATGAAAGCGGTTTAGTAAGGAAGAGAGGGAGAGAGAAAAACAAGAAGGAAAGAGGAGAGAGAGAGGAGGAGAGAAGGGTGAGGGAGAGGGGAAGGGAGAGATATATAGAGGAGGGAGAGAGATATAGAGGAGGGAGAGAGGGAGAGAAAGAAAGAGGGGGAATCTGCGAACGTAATCAGAAGTTTCGTGACAGGTGGATAGCCTTAATCTTTGTAATATGAGGTTTATTTGGCAGACTCGTTACAGCGTCGGACAAAATGCCATGCATTAATTATTTGTTCCAGCTCCTGAGATTGTGGGTTCAAATCCTGGCTGAGGTCGACTTTGCCTTTCATCCTTTCGGGGTCGATAAAATAAGTACCAGTTGAACACTGGGATCGATGTAATCGACTTACCCCCTTCCTCCAAATTCCAAGTGTTGTGCCTATAGATGGATAGTTGGTTGTATTCCATCTAATGTGACTGTACTCAGAAGGTTGTAATGTCATTTGACAGGAACACGGTATAAAGAAATACATGGAACAAGGTGGTAACTTTAAATGTCTTTAATGCCGGCCACACGTATATATACACAAGCTGAATGGTAAATGGAAGTGGCTGCTGGACATTTATTCATATATCTACATGCATCTGCGTGGGTTGTATGCTTGGTGTTAACCCTGGTGAAGAACTCACGAACAGCGATATGTTAGAACATGTGCAGTGTTGTCGGTGCTGTGTAGATGTTGTTGACGACGTTGGTAAGAGACGAAGAAGGAGGTAGTTGTAATGTGGTTGGTGGTTAGACCTTAGAAGGGCTGGAACCAACAGATCCGTCGTGACTAGGAGGAGGTGAGTTTCTATAGCTAACGGTAGGTTCGTCGTCTTGCACTCAAATCATATAATAATATTCATTTGTAAAATTGGTATATACACACACACACACGTATATAAGCAGTCACACCTCACTCTACGAGAATCTGCTTTACGAGACACCGGGTTTACGAGTTTTATTTTTCAAGCAATTGTGCAAAAGTTTTTACTTCCATAACGAATGTTTTTGCGTGTTACCGAGAAATTTATACAGAGCGAAAAAAGCTTCTACGCAAGCAACTCTAGACTTGCTTTTTAAAAAGAAATCTATAAGCCCGTCTACGAGTGCTTGTGAATCGGCGATCGCGTCTACAAGTGATAATGTACGCGAGTGAAAGTGATTCAGAAAACGATTATAATAATAATATACTTTTATTATAAATGACCTTGAAATTCTTTTTACTTTACATAAAATATTCTTTACATTCTACTGTCATTTTATTGCCACTTATTTACGAGTATTATAAATTTTATAGGCAAAATATTTTCCTGGAAACGAATTACGATTTATAACATTACTTATAAACAGAGCACAGAAAACACACAGGCCACATAGAGAACATTTCCATCATTCTAAAACTGAGCATTTCGAATAGTTAGGGCATATATATATATATATATATATATATATATATA
>NC_068992.1:50237897-50238249 GCF_001194135.2 Octopus bimaculoides
CACACACACACACACACACACACACACACACACACACCTACGCACACGTACTCCTATACACGCACACACACACACATACTTGAAAACTGTTCACACGTATACTAATACACCTAGCCACACCGTCGAATTATCTTCCACGGTTGACTGCTTTTCTGAAGAGAATATTCAGTGAGATTACAGCTTTATAACATCCAACGATGAGGAAGAGATAGACAACAACAACAACAAAAACAACAACAGTAACAATAAAAGCAGTAACAACGACGACAAGAACAAGAACAACAACAAAAATAGCAAACACAAACAGTACTCTCACCTACGACCCCCCCGCCGCCTCAACCACCACCACGTC
>NC_068992.1:50239153-50240419 GCF_001194135.2 Octopus bimaculoides
AGATCCACAACAGTATTTTAAGAGCCCCTGAAAAATCTTTGCTTTAGATGTGTGTAGGGCCGGATTAAGACCCACAGAGGCCCTAAGCACTTAGAAGGTTTTGGTGCCCCCAAGTATATGCAAATGGTTCAAGATGTAAACAAAAGTAATTCAAAATGTAAAGGATGATAAACCATAAAATGAATTTTTATTTTTCAAAATGAAACAGAACTAACAATAAGATGGAAAATAATGTTTATTTTTGCATACTTCCACTTTATTTATATTCGAAAAGTTTTCCCCTTTGTTTTTGTTTTTTTAAAATTTAATTGCAAAGTCTTCGATGATATTGTTAAAATTAATTTTGCGTAAAACTTCTGCTTCTATATTTCGTATGTGTATTTGGTGTGGAAGATTCTTGATGTGGATACATGTGTTGAAAGAAATACAATTAAACCTTGGGAGAGGCATTATGCCGGTAATAAACACACGCACTGGTTCAGTCTTTTATTAATTTATAAACAGTATTTAGTTTTTAGTTTTTAGTTTTTTTTTCCTGCTAAATCATTTCATTGCACTCTTGCAATCTCTTCAGTAACTTGTCTCTCCACTTTCATTTCTTTGTAGAGATAAGGCATTAGGAATATTATAATAGCAGGTTTAAAATGATTTTTTTCGTGCCGTAAACCATTTCCATTTCTGTGGTACCTCCGTCCCTTGATGTCCCAAGCACGTGCTTATTTTGCTTAACGGGTTAATCCAGCGCTGGATGTATGTATTGGTATGTGTTGTAAGAAACAGCTAGGTGTCTTTCTTTAACGTTTTACATGGTTGAACGAACACACATGTTAATATGTGAAGAAGAAAAAAAAAAAGGAATTTTAAAAAGACGTTTCTATACATCGAATGGCTATAGGATGGGGGTGGGTCCACCAGAATAAAATAATAATCAAAGGGGTCCATAGATAAAAAAATGGCTGGGAACTCCTGCTCAATCCGATAAGCACTAATCTTAGGGCTAAACAGCAATATTGTAACAGATGGTGATGGTGGTAGGAGTGGTGGTGGCCGTGGTGGCGGTGTTGGTTTAGGTGGCTTTAGGTGCTGATTGTGATAAGGTAAATAAGTGTGTGTGTGTGTGTGTGTGTGTGTATGAGAGAGATAGACAGTATGTGTGTGTATGTTTGTGCGTATATATAATACATATATACGCTTATATACATATACATACATACACACATGATTATGTGTCCATGTATATGTATATATATATATATATATATATAT
>NC_068992.1:50240429-50241153 GCF_001194135.2 Octopus bimaculoides
GTGTGTGTGTGTGTGTGTGTGTGTGTGTATATATTTATGTACATACTTATACGTATACATAGGGAGAGAGAGAGAAGGAGAGAGAGAAGGAGAGAGAGAGGGTGTGTGAGAGAGAGTGACTGAATTCATTATTCGTCAACATTTTATCAGCTGAAGTGAAAATAAAGCGTCCATGTAAAACATTCAATTATAGCAGCTACCACCAGGTGTCGCTATATTTAGAGAAAAACAACAACAAAAAGCAAAAAAGAAAAAGAAAACAAAAAGGAAGCCTCCTGCTGATTTCTTCTCGTTGATTTCTTATTTTAAAAAACTTGATGAAATTGGGTTCAGATGATAAAGAATAAAGGGTGTGATACGCATAGCTTTAGTGGTTACAGTGGTCGACTCACTGTCATAATGTCGTCGTGTGGAATTCAATTCCCGGACTGAGCAATGCAGAGCAACTTATATAGCAAAGCGCTGCGTTTCTCGTTGTTCCATTATATTCAGTTGTAAACTGGTAGATGCGCAATGGCCCAGTGGTTAGGGCAGCGGACTTGCGGTCATAGGATCGCGGTTTCGATTCCCAGACCGGACGTTGTGAGTGTTTATTGAGCGAAAACACCTGAAGCTCCACGAGGCTCCGGCAGAGGATGGCGGCGAACCCTGCTGTACTCTTCCACCATAACTTTCTCTCTTACTTCCTGTTTCTGTTGTGCCTGTAATTCAAAGGGTCAGCCTT
>NC_068992.1:50241207-50242698 GCF_001194135.2 Octopus bimaculoides
CTCTCACTCTTACTTCCTGTTTCTGTTGTGCCTGTAATTCAAAGGGTCAGCCTTGTCACACTGTGTCACGCTGAATATTCCCGAGAACTACGTTAAGGGTACACGTGTCTGTGGAGTGCTCAGTCACTTGCACGTTAATTTCATGAGCAGGCTGTTCCGTTGATCGGATCAACTGAAACCCTGGACGTCGTAAGCGACGGAGTGCCAACAACAACAACAACAAACTGGTATAGTCGAGTGCTGATGAGTCTCATTTGCATGTCACATCCTGGATGTGCCATAGGATCGAGGATGAGAAGGGTCGCTATTTGTGTTTTTGTGATCGCGTGTATGCTGTAGTCTTCGATTTTGTCATGGACAAGAACAAACAACAAGCGTGAAATTTTGCGTTAAACTTGGGAAGTCTGCTACAGAGACATTGAGCATGCTTCGGCAAGTTTACGGCGACTAGGCAATGGGTCGCACGCAGTGTTTCGAGTGACACAGGCACTTCAAAAGTGGGAAAATGTCCATGGAAGACGATGAGCAAACTGGAATACCTACCACGAGCGTGTCTTTTTGGCAAGAATTTATAGAAGTTAAATAGAATTTATTCAAATGTAAAGCTGAATTCATAAAAAACAGGATCATGATAAAAAACAGGATCCCTTCCAACTACTCAAACTTTTTCAAATTTTCACCAGATTACTTAAAAAAAAAAAATGCGGTTCTGCTGTAGTTTTTCATGTTGATGAAAATCGCACTTCAAGGTAAAGATACTGTGAGATGTAATGATCCAATGTGATCATGAAACTGAAGATCAAACGCCGGATATAGTGATTGTGAATAAAGAGGAAAAATCTGTTTAAACATTGATAATGCTCGCCCAGGTGATGACAAATTATGGGAAAGAGAAGAAGAGAAGCAGGAAAGATACGATGATTTGAAGTGTGAGATAAAAAAGACCGTCGTTGTTGGAACCCTGCCAAATAAATATATGTATAAAGCTTACAAATTGGATCGAAAAGATAGGAGTAAATGTGAAGATAGACCACCTACAGGAAAATAGCGTTGCTCGGAACCGCACGAACCTTCCGCAAAGTTATTGAAATACGAATGAAGAATGTTGTGGGCAGCTGACTCTGCTGAAACCAGGGAAGGTACTGTGGTAAACAACAACAACAATTACAACTGCAACTGCAATAACAACAACAACAACAACACTCTGTCGGTTACAACGACGAGGGTTCCAGTTGATCCGATCAACGGAACAGCCTGCTTGTGAATTTAACGTGCAAGTGGCTGAGCGCTCCACAGACACGTGTACCCTTAACGTAGTTCTCAGGGAGATTCAGCGTGACACAGTGTGACAAGGCTGGCCCTTTGAATTACAGGCACAACAGAAACAGGAAGTAAGAGTGAGAGAAAGTTGTGGTGGAAGAGTACAGCAGGGTTCGCCACCATCTCCTGCCGGAGCCTCGTGGAGCTTCAGGTGTTTTCGCTCAATAAACA
>NC_068992.1:50244247-50246747 GCF_001194135.2 Octopus bimaculoides
GTAGTCTAGACGGCGTTTTTAGATTTCATTATTCTCTTTAACCCGGGCAAAGCCGGATATTTCTGCTAGTATGTATATATATATATATATATATATATATATATGTATGTGTGTATGTGTATGTTTGTGTGTCTGTGTTTGTCGCCCCAACATCGCTTGACAACCGACGCTGGTGTGTTTACGTCTCCGTAACTTAGCGGTTCAGCAAAAAGCGACCGAAAGAATAAGTCCTGGGATCGATTTGCTCGACTAAAGGCGGTGCTCCAGCATGGCCGCAGTCAAATGACTGAAACGAGTTAAAGAGTATAAGATTGATTTTACACCATATTTACAATATATGAATGGATACCAACCAACAAGCGAAAAGTATTTAAAAAATATGAGAAGTCTCTTCCGGAGGACTTTCGGGTCGTTCTAGCCATGGCTGTACTATACTGGTTTCGAAATTGTATATCTGAGATCAAGACAGATATTTTGAAGGAGATTTAGCGACTAAGTAAGGCAATACTGTAAAATATGCCTGTTCGAGACACACTCTCTAGGTAACAGTCGAACCTGCCCGAGGTACGTGGAAACCGTTCTGCATGCAATCGTTCAGTATTAGTACATTAGCAACTTATGGGCTTATTTTGAGCAGTTACTGTCTCGTGTAAGAGGAATCCAGCCGTCCGCCGCCGAGTATATAGGAAGATCGATTCACCTCTTTCTTTTGGCAGAAAAAAACAGGCATCTCTTTTTCTGCTAGGGGTCGGTTTCTTCGACTAAAGGGCGATGCTCCAGCATAGCCACCGCCAACTGACTGAAACAAGTAAAAGAATACCTGAAGAACGTTCCGTACCACTAAACCAAGAAGTTTCTTTGAATATGTGCGATGTATTTTAAGGCTAAATAGTAATTCTGTTTACGTTTGCTTTGAGTCAAAATTTGAAACCAGTATTACTGATTCTTAGAAAGTAGTGGAGTTTCAGAATCGTTAAAATGTCGGATTATTCCAGTCCTTTACTGTCTGAGTTCAAGTCGCGCCGGGGTCAGTTTTGGTTTCTCTTCCATTCGCTGACGATAAAATATAGTACCACTCAAGTACTGGAGTAGATGGTATCGACTAACCCCTTCAAAATTTCTGGCTTTGTGCCTAAATCAGAAACCCCTATTTTCGATCCGTGGAGGATGGAATGCGAAAATTGATTTCGGAGGAATTCGAACATCGACTATGAAAGGAAGAAACTCAATGCAATGCTTTACCATTTTTTTTTTGTCAGCACTATCGTTAACACTTGCTACTTTATATAATTTTCTCCATGAATGGATGCCTTCTGAGATGTAGCTTTTTAAGGAAGCAAAACAGAAAACCGTTGAATAACTTTTTTTTTTGAAACAGAAATATCTAAAAAATCGTTTGCAATGATTCTCCTGAGAGACGTAAATTTTTATCTAAGGAAATTTAAAACACCATAAAATTTCCACAGTGCACGGAGAGAATCGTGGATTGGAAGAAATATCTTGGTATCACATACAGAATAATGGAACAGGTTTTTAGAATACTTTTATCGCTGTTTTGGTCCAGAGAAGATGATCAACTTTGAAAACTGATATAATTAATGAGGCAAGATATAAGTGTAACATGATTTCCTCATTTTTGCTGAATCTCCAAATTTCTTGAAATGCACTGAAACAACATGAAAATTGATATAATTTTGGTTTTTATCTTTTTTCATCTTTTAGTCCAGGGTGAAATTCTATGTGTCAATTAATGATGGGGGCATAAACAGAACGAACTGTAATATCCCCAAGTGAGATAGTCTGACTGAGAATTTTGAATAGTTACAGGCATCGCAGAATCATCTCGCATTGGTCTTAATCTCTGAAACCTATTTCTTAGTGCTTTCAACTTGTAATATTTGGTTGGTGCCGTTATTGTAATTCAGTATATCCGTGCACACTTGATTTACCTAAATTCATTAATTCCGTAAATGAGTGAGTGATTTGAGAGCATCCGCCAGTGGACCATGCCAACCATGTCTCTTTTAACAACAACAACAACAACAACAAGAGTAATAATAATAATAATAATAATAATAATAATAATAATAATAATAATAATAACTAGCTGGACCCGTGAGAAATTCACGGAAAACAAAAAATGTTAGCATCTGTAAACAGTGTACTGGTGCCATGAGAAATGTTTGCATATTATGACCGTCTGTCTTTACGTTCTGAGTTCAAATTCTGCCGAGGTCGACTTTACCTTTTGTCCTTTCGGAGTCGATAAATCAAGTGCCAGTTGTGCAATCTTACGCTAGTTACGTTCACCCACAGATTGATTCCTAAGGCACTCTCTTTGAAAATCAGACAAGTCTTTTGCTTTTCTTTTGTTCACAGCATGGTTAGTTGCTATAACAATTAATATACAGTAATCAGAGATGTAAAACAGAAAGAAAGAAATATATGATACATATTCTTTTCTACCCTAGGCGCAAGGCCCGAAATTTTTGGGGAGGGG
>NC_068992.1:50248811-50249838 GCF_001194135.2 Octopus bimaculoides
CATTATATACATATATATATATATACATTATATATATATATATAGAGAGAGAGAGATTAAGAGAGAGATATGTAGGTGAAAATACGTGTATATATATATACATGTTTTTGTAGTTAATAGTGAGTTTTGTAACACTACATACATAGTAAAACACGAACAAAGTAAATAAGAACTCAATACTTTATGTAGAGCATTCGAATCCCAACGAACTCAAATATAGCCATTGTCTTTGTCCCAACATTTGAAATCAATACTTAAAGTAGACTAATAATTCATTATATAAGATAACAGCTCCAGTTTACATCCCTCTGTTACTCAAATTATTCTTTCCTTATCTTTGAATATTCTTTAAACGGGGCTAGCTGATACAACAGATACTCTCTCATTGTCGGTTGATATCAGTGTGGTACAATGTTTTGATTGCTTGCTCCTAATTTGCCTTGCGTACGAAGTAATAATTTACGTAATTCCAGTTTATCGAGTATTTACCTACTAACATATACACATATGCTCACCGATAGAGAAACCCACACTCAATGCATTTATACGCATATAACAAAATAAACAGAGAATGAGAGAATATCTAAATTCTAAATCTATAAATAATTGTAGAACTGATAATATGTATAATGAAATTAACGTTATTAATAATCATTCGGAAGAAGGTTTAGATTCTATAATTGATCAAAATGTTGATAATATAGTTAGTCTTTTACCTTGTATTAATATTAATGCAAGTGAACATATCCACGTGTAATTAATGTGTCCACTTGCATTAATATTGACCGCTCAGAAGAGTTGCGGGAGGTTTAGAAGTCGTCTAGAGGCCGTGGTTGAAGCCAATGGCGATTTTATTGAATAAATTTACTCTTTAGTATTTCAAGATATTTTTATGTAATTTCGGTAAATATATCTGTTAAAATGAGATGTCAGTGTGTTATTTTCATTTTTTGCATAATTTAGACGACAATTTATTCACCGCACCGTGTATGTGTGTGTGTGTGTGTATATATATATATATATATAT
>NC_068992.1:50250416-50252633 GCF_001194135.2 Octopus bimaculoides
TATATATATATATATATGTATGTATGTAGGTAGGTATACACACACATATGTAATATAATATTATATTATCATATGTATGTATATTGTGCAAACGTTTCGTAGGTGCAACGAGAATATAATCTTAATGTGATAACTTTAGCAGAAAGCTCAAAGAGATAGACAATGTTCATCTTTCTCAGTTTATTACATCAATGTAAAACCAGCTAACGGTGTCTAACACAAAGAAAACAAATTATGAGACACACACACACACACACACATACACACACACACACACACATTCATATATATATGTGTGTATGTATTTATGTATTTGTGTGTGTATGTGTATATGTCTATATATATATATATATATATATATATATATATATATATATATATATATATATATATATATATATATATATATATATCCACTTGTTACAGATAATTATTATTCCTGCCCATGGCACTTTGTTTCTTGCAAAAAGACGCTACACCTCGTGCATATCCCCGGGTTTCGTTATAGATAATTCGATCTGAGTACTGAATAATTAAAGTAAAATTGGTCAGACCGATGTTTGCCGAAATTATTCGAAACTGCTCGGTTACTGCTACATTATGTGTTATATTATACACGAGATGGCACAAGCCTCAGATTTAATAACAAAAGGATGGGTTACATTCAAAATTATGGAGATATATAGATATTTCGCAGGTGCAACGGTAATATAATTTTACTGTAATAACTTGTATAAAGAACCGAAAGACATAGAAAGTATTCAGTACATGCATTAATGTAAAAACAGCTAAAAGCATCTAACACAAGGAAAACAATTTAGGTTCTACAGACACCGAAATAAATATAGGTATTACATATATTTGTTATTCCTGGACATTTTCCATGTATTTATTACTTCTGTTGGTACAGTTCTGTTTTGAGAAGTTTAAATTTTGTGCCGAAAGTGCTGATTGGTTGTTACTCTCTATCTCTGTACTGTCTACATCCAACTTGCTTTAACATTCGCCGATAAGATCGAGAAATATGGCAGAATAGTCATCATACTGAGGGGATTTATCTTCCAAGTCATAGTTCTCACAATAGAGATGGGAAACGGCTCTCAGTTTCTGAGAGAATGAGGACAGAGCCCTTAAGGCAAGGGCAGAAGTAGCTGAGAAAACTTCCAGATGAATCTGGCCCAGGAGGAATTAAAAGTGAACTTCAGAAAGCATAATTTGCTCTACACTCAACTGGTGTCTTGGACCAAAGTGGTTACGTCATCCAAGGTACCTTAGTTGTAGGGCGTCTACACCACCAAAGAAGATGCAATTTACAATGCAGACAGCAGCACAAAATGTGGCAGAAGCAAGGTGTCCAATAGCCATGACCTGAATGTGGCCCGTCTCACGTAGCGTGTGAGGAGTTAAGGGCGGAAACACTTGCATGAGGATGGGGTAGGGGGATCTTCTCTGAAAACCTACTGTTCAGTTCTCCCTAAAGTTTTGTACTAAATTATCTTTTATCTTTTACTTATATATTCAAACGCTGGAAGTTACTCTGTCGGTCTATTTTGCCAAACCACTAAGTTACGGGGATGTAAACACACCAACACCGGTTGTCAGGCGGTGGCGAGGACAAACACAGGCACAAAGACACACACACTCACACACGCGCGTACATGCATGCACACACACACACACACACACACACACACACACACACACACACACACACACACACACACACACACACACACACACACACAAATACATGTATGTGTAACCATCCATCTATCTATCTATCTATCTATCTATCTATCTATCTATCTATCTATCTATCTATCTATCTATCTATCGTAACGAAGGCGCCCCTTCGTAATCGCTCAACCTAATAGAAATAACCTTTTTCTCCCTCAAATTTCTCCTGTCTAAAAAGTTAAAAAATATTAACTTTTGTTTAACATCAAGCTGTGAAGCCGACTAAGCATTTCCTGACGCCATTTCTGTTGAAATGCTCAAATTTTGTTTCAATGAATTTTGAAAATAACGAAAAATTTAGTATTTTACCTGTCATCATAAAGTTGGAGTTTGGAAAATAAATTAAATACGAAATTTCGATGTTAGATTTTCAGTTAGATCATTTTAAAACAGGAAGCTTGTGTCAGAGGCTCAGGAGTGGCCCCCGGGCGGCTTGTTATCAAGAGGCTGGATTATTAGTTATACATATGTACTTTAGCA
>NC_068992.1:50252850-50254852 GCF_001194135.2 Octopus bimaculoides
CACACACACACACACTAGTTACACCAATGCATATGTTCTTTCGTAAGTTTCTGCATCATTTGGTCCAGCTGGTTGCAGTATCTTTCGGCCATGATTGATGAACCGGGTTTAAATGAAATCATAATGGGTCACACCTGCGCCAGACAACCAAACTCACACCATCAGCTTCTTTTGATGAATTTCGCTTTTTGGACTGTGTTTTGGTGGCTCTTCTAAGTCCAACCATTGTGCTGAACGTTTACGGTTGTTGTATTGGATCCATTTCTCATCACATGTTACAGTTCGATTAAAAAATGTCTGTGATGCTGTATTTCCAAGAAAGAACTCATATTTCAAAACTGCACGAATTCCCGACTTATCTATCTCTAAACAAAACAGCAAAAATACTTTATAAAGCGCAAAATGAGTTAGAATAAAGAAATGTGTCAGCTTTCTAACAAAAAATAAAGGTTGTCAAAATATAATAATGGTGCAAAATGAGTAGCTGTCAAAATTTACCATATACCTTGCTACAAATTTCATATTTGACGACCTAATACATAGGCACGTACATACATACGTACATACATACATACATACATACATACATACATACATATCCTGTTGATGTTGTCGAAATTCCAATGAAGCAGCCTTGGATCTTGGTTAGAAACCGACTCTTTCTCTACTGGCAAGAAATCTTGAAATGAAATTGTATAATGACATACATAAATAGTGGTTGCTCCATTTTCACAATTGATTTCCGACTCCTCATACTTACTTGTTGTCAACGACATTTCTGACTTTCGATCCATGACTTCTCAGATAACTTTTTCGTCCCACGAAAGTTGTAACTTGCTGTGCAGTTCCAACTGGTTAGGTCTGCACTTGTCAGTACTCATCTGTTGCCATAAGACTTTCAATAGATGTAATGACAAATAAAGGTAAAGACCCCCTTCAGTCATAAATGACCATGGAATTGCATCTAGAAAGTTACTCTCCGGGGCACAGCTGTCTTTATGGAAGACCAGCAGTCGCTCATGCATATCAGCCTCCCTCTCTGTGCCACTGATGTAATCCAAGGGAAAAGCAAAGGCTGATACAGCGTGGCACTAGTGACACTGCAACTCATTTTTACTGCTGAGTGAACTGGAGTTGTATGAAATAAAGTGTCTTGCTCAAGAACACAACACACAGCCCGGTCCAAGAATCGAACTTACCTCATGATTGTGAACTCTATGCTCTAACCCCTGAGCCATGCGCCTTGAGAAATGATTCACCGTAAAGAGACATCTTGTCGCCAATGGATCATAGTGATAAATACAACTCGAGTAACGCTCTCTGAGTTTCCGTGATTAGTACTTTAGAGATAAGAGCGAAGCGAGATGATCAGCAATCACGTGAAGCTGCAAGTATTACATCAGAGTGACCCTCTCATGAAAGGATGCTGTGATAATAGCTAGATAACCCTCACTTCCAGAGGTTTCACTGTGTTCCCTGACATCAATCGAGGCTTGGTTTCCGGGCTCATTTGGAATTTTAACCTACAGCTGGGACCCGTAGACCTGGAAACAATAGTGGCTAAGAATTGGTTCCACGCTTCCAAAAAACCCTAGATTTCCCAAACCAGACCTTCATTGCCGTATGCAGTCATACCTAGAGCATACATACATACACACATACACTCGCATACATAAATACACATAGATAGATAGATAGATAGATAGATAGATAGATAGATAGATAGATAGATACAAACATGAACATATACATACATTCATAGGTATGCACACATACATACACACACATACGTACATACATACATACATATATACATACGTACATACGTACGTACATACATACATACATACATACATACATACAAACATACATATGTTTCATTACCTCAAGAATCTCCAATCAGCCGAGAAACTATGTAGATTAAGAATAAGATAAACATCGTTCATCGCACTCAACAACTTTTAGTTGATATATATATATATATATATATATATATATATAT
>NC_068992.1:50255261-50255861 GCF_001194135.2 Octopus bimaculoides
ATATATATATATATATGTATGTATATAAATATATATATGTAATTATACATATGTAATTATAGATACACAAACATAGATAGATAGATTGATAGATAGATAGCTTGATAGATAGTGAGATAAAGGGAGAAATAAAGAGTGAGAGGGGGAGAGGGAAAGGGAGGGAGAGAGAGAGGTAGAGTGAGAGAGAAAGAGAGAGGCAGAGAGAAACAGAAAAATGGGGGTGGTAGCAGCTTGATCCAGTGCTGTTGTCAACTTTCTATCTTGTGCACTTAGAACATGTTTCTACTAGATAGATAGACACAGGCAAGTAGATCAACAGACCCACAGACAGGCAGACCGTCAACCAGACCGACAGGCTGGATAGACAGGCGGGCAAATAAATAGACACACACACACATGAATATATACATATATATTTACGACGGGATTCTTTCAGTTTCCGTCTACCAAATCCACTCACAAGGGTTTGGTCGGCCCGTAGCATTAGTAGAAGACACCTATACAAGGTGCCACGTAGTGGGACTGAACCCGTAATCATGTGCTTGAGAAGCAAGCTCTTTACCACATAGCCATGTCTGCGCTTATATATATATATATATA
>NC_068992.1:50258474-50263474 GCF_001194135.2 Octopus bimaculoides
CTTGCTTACCAACCACATGGTTCCGGGTTCAGTCCCACTGCGTGGCATCTTGGGCAAGTGTCTTCTACTATAGCCTCGGCCGACCAAAGCCTTGTGAGTTGATTTGGTAGACGGAAACTGAAAGAAGCCCGTCGTATATATGTATATATATATATATATGTGTGTCTGTGTTTGTCTCCTTAGCATTGCTTGACAACCGATGCTGGTGTCCTTATGTACCTGTCACCTAGCGGTTCGGCTAAATAGACCGATAGAATAAGTACTAGGCTTACAAAGAATAAGTCCCGGTGTCGATTTGCTCGACTAAAGGCGGTGATGCAGCATAGCCGCAGTCAAATGACTGAAACAAGTAAAAGAGTAAAGAGTAAAAGAGTAACTTTGAATTTAAATCTTTCAAATGCATACACACACATGCATATATACATACACATACGCACATATACACATACATACAGGTGTGAATGTGTCTGTAAATCTACATGCGTGTATGTATGTGCATGCATACATACATGCAATCCTCAGTTACACCGACGTAATATGAGATAGACGTAATATCAGATGTAAATGAAATGAGCTTAAATACTGCAACAGACCCTGATAGATTCCCTACAATCCCCCTAAAAACATGTAAACAAGCTCTAGGTACGCCACTCCAGATATTCTTTCAATGTTTCCTGGAAAGTGAGACATCACTGAAAAATTTGAAGGAAGGTGTGATATATCCTATAGGTGGAAGCAGAGTAGATGTTGCAAAATTACAGGCCTGTTTCTCTGACTTCACATATCAGCGAATTCATGGAAGGAATTATCAGTAGACAACTGATGACTTTCTCAAAAGAATCAAGTTGTGGCATGGTTTTCGTCCAGGAAGAAGCTGCCTTATACAATTACTGCAGTGATATAACTGGGTGCTAAGGCGGTGAGCTGGCAGACTCGTTAGCACACCGGACAATATGCTTAGTAGCATTTCGTCTGTCTCTACGCTCTGAGCTCAAGTTCCACTGAGGTTCACTTTGCCTTTCATCCTTTTTTGGCCGATAAAATACCGTGTCTGTTGAGCGCTGGGATCGATTTAATCGACTTAGCTCCTTCCCCCAAAGTGCTGGCTTTGTTCCAGTTTTGAAACCAATATGATTGGATGATGAAACAGCTGTTCAATCAATAGTGCATGTTACGCTTCTTATCTTTGTGAAGGTCTTTGATAGACTCCACCACCGAATGGTGTGTCACAAACGGCTTGACAGAGTATAGTCGGAAGATCAAGAGAGTGGTTGCATGACGCTTTAAGAAACAGAAATAAGACAGTCACAACCAGTCGTCTCTCTCAAAGGAAATGCCAATTTTGAGTGGTGTCCCACAGGGAACTGTTTTAGGGGTCATTGCTGTTTATGATGGTTTTATCATATATGCGTGCAGTTCTACAGAAGCCAACAGTTATATTGATAATGCAAAAGTATCTTAGGCAGTAATGAACCCCTGTTTGCTGTAAAACTATAGTAGGACCTTAATGCAACCTATAAGTCGGTTGGAGAAAATAACATGCAGTTAAACGCTATGGTTCTCTCTCCATTTTTTTCTTCTGAATCCTTTCTTCCGAAGGGCGTCGACTCGAAACGTCAAAGACATTTCCATTCTTCCCGAGCGTCAAACTAATACACCTGCTTGTTGTTCCTTCACCTGTTTTGTCTTTTGTTTTTGAACTATATATATCTACATGTTTCTCTCTCTCTCCTCTCTCTCTCTCTCTCTCTGTCTCTCTGTCTGTCTGTCTCTCTCTCTCTCTCTATCTATCTATCTATCTATCTATCTATCTATCTATTTTGTAAATGCAGTGTACATTTAAACACACAAGAGGTATCCGTCATAGGATTCCTTGCACGCTAGAAGGAACAGCTAAAATCCAAACCACTATTACGGATAAACTTTGAAGGGATTGAAAAATGAAAACATTTACCATCTATCTCCTGGACCATGGTTTCAGACTTTTTTTCACCTAGAGTGTAACCATTTGATTTTTGTAGCAGAAATGATAATGAATTTAATGCCAGAATTACAGAAAGACTATCTCCTTGGAATATTCCCTTTGAAATATCTACAACATTGGGAAGATGATCCAGCCACCTTCAGTTCTAAGTGTAAGAATTGCTGCCCAGATCTTTGTGTGCACCTCAATGGCAGTATTTAAGATAGCAGGCATTTTTGCCCAAATGGGGACACTTCAGCAGCCATGTGTGGGGAGGATAGAGCCAAATGCCTTTCTATAATCAAGTCATACTGTTGCAAAATTCCTACGATGTTTTCACTTCAAACAGTACAACTTCGTTTATCAAAAGTTGTTCGGCACATCCCCACACTCCTTTCTTTCCACCTGCCTGCTCATCAGACACTATGTAGTATGACTTACAATGACCCTGGGGGAATTGATTGAGGAAGCTTATGTACAGTTTGTACGTAATGTCTAGGCAAGCAATGGGTCTATAGTTGTCTGCCAGCTCGGTCGTTTCATTCTTGACCAAAAGATTCGTTAGTACTATAGCAAGCCAAATTAGCACATCAATCTGGTCGTCCATAATTATTTCATTATGCATATTAAGAATTTTGTATCAAATATCAGCCTCTCGCACCGATATCCAACTATTAAGTCTCATCCATGTGCCTTCCCATTACGCAGTTAGCCAACAATTATAGCGAAAGTTTCCGAGTCAGTTTTGTATGCTTTACTGGCGATATTGGTACAGAATTCTTTCCTAACAGTATTTACCCACGGTACATTAAGGTTAAATCACTTTTTTCATTTCAGTTCTTAGACCAGAATGATTCAAGATCTTCTTAAAATGGGACTGTCTCAAAAGTAATGTTTTCCCTCCTAATCTCTCTGTATAATGCTTGTGGGCTATAAGCCAACTTGTGATTTATACTGGATCGCTCAAAAATTCTCCTGCGCTAGCAGAGTTTTTCGCTCTTTGCTCCGAGTTTGTGTTTTAGAGTAACTAGCGTTCCATCAAAAGCTTGGTGTGAAGATTCACTGTAGAGTGTTGTTAATTTTTGCTCAGGGTGTAATTAGTGGGGCGTGTACTCATTATTCCTTTTACATTTTATTGTCGTGGCTAATCATCCAATATGGCGGCGCATGTTGTGGATGTTTTCTTCGGGTTTTGTTCTCCATCTTGGTTGCTTCAGCTTAGTAATTCTATTACCATGTGTACTGCAGAATTCTCCTAGGTGTTCTTTAAGCGTGATAACATCTGTGCATATGATGATATTAGTATTACAGTAGGTAACATCGCATGACTCCATATACATTTCAGCAACATCGTCGATAACTTTCAACATTAGTGTAGTTGCTTCTTTTGTATATGTATGTATGTATGTATGTATGTATGTATGTATGTATGCGTGTATGTATGTATGTATGTATGTATGTATGTATGTATGTATATGTGTTTGAGTGTGTATGTATGTGTATGTATATATGCATGCATGCATGTGTGTATGTATATATGTATGCATGTATGTGTGTATGTATGTGTGTTTGTGTGTTTGTGTGTGTGTGTGTGTGTATGTGTATGTATGTATGCATGTATGCATGTTTGTATGTATGTATGTATGCATGTATGCATGTATGTATGTATGTATGTATGTATGTATGTATGTATGTATGTATGTATGTATGTATGTGTGTGTGCATGTATGTATGTATGGGTGTATGTGGGTACGTAGTTGTAGTAGTGAACGACTGTTTGTCGAATCAATATTTGGTGAATGAGGTGATGTATCGGCATTGCATTGGTTAGACTGATTCTGAAATGTGAAATATCATTGGGATTGGCAAGTCCGCTAAGGAAAATACCAGGTCAAGACTCGTGAAACTAAGAAGCCGTTATTTCGAGATACTTACTGAATTGCTTCGCGTGGATTTAAACCAGTCGGTTGTGGATTTGGAGGACTTTTGAAGTTGCCCAGAATGTATGGAAATTGACTCATCGGAAAAATTCCTGGTGACGACAAATCGATAATATCTCTCTGTGATAATCATTGATTGCTTTTATATCTGAAGCTTCTCAGCAAGGCACAGCCTACAGTTCGGGATCCATTGACACATGGAGTGGCTTTGTAAACGATGTTATACATTGTTGCTGTATGCTCTGACTCGGGGTTCATGAGATTCCTGACTAAGAGTGATCTTTTCCCTGTTTCTTGACCTGATTGAATGCAAGTGCTGGTAACATCGGCTTTTTAAAACCTGTTCGTGGTGGTACCGTTTAATTTCTTTCAGTACTGAAGACAATTACAGGTTACAACCCTGTTATTCCTTTCGGTATTACATAGAAACGTTACATCAAAGGGTTGCTACTGAAAATGGTATGGCCATAACATCGTTTTTTCTATATTGATATAAAAAGCAACACATGTCAGCCACTTTAAACAGCGTTAAGAATAATTCTAAAACATAAAAATCATTGGCATGCCGAAAGCTTTAAAGACATCACTAGTGTTCTTTATAGCCATTCTTAACAACGTATGTTTGTCAAACGTTCTCCTGTCCCTGCCACAATTTATTCCCCAGCAGCTTTCTATTCTTTCCAGCCTGCCTCATATCTGCCTCCTGATGGCTGTGTCGTTAAGAAGTTCTCTTTGTAACAAGATGTCGAACCACTTACGACATCACTACGTAGACCACTGATTAAGTGTCTTTTACTATAGTTAATCACGGGTCAAAAAAAAAAATAACCTATTGTGAGAAGAGCTGTGGAACCGTTTGGAAAACTGACAGAAGAAGGACGGTTTAAATTCTTTAGATTCTTTGGCAGCAGACTTAACTCGTTGCTCAGTTTAATGTCATCGACTGACCCTTGGGTACTTTTGGCAGAATAGCGTCCACTCTACATGGAAACAGTTAGCTCATGCATCCCGTTTGAGGATAAATTCATTTCTTCCTCCTACCACAATCCCGTAGATTCTGAAAATTTCTATTCTGTCTGAAGCCATTAAAAAACATA
>NC_068992.1:50265020-50265756 GCF_001194135.2 Octopus bimaculoides
CATACATACATACATACGTACATGCAGATATACATATATACGTGCTTACATACAAGCGCGCACGCATACATACATACTTATCTATCTATCTATCTATCTATCTATCTATCTATCTATCTATCTATCTATCTATCTATCTATCTATCTACCTGTCTATTTACGTATACACACACACTCACACATATATATGCATGCGTATAATGCATATTTGTATACGCATATGTATGCGCGCACGTGTGTTACGTTCAACGCATGAATGCGTTCATGTTTTATCTTTTTTATTTTAGGGATTTCATATTTTCGTAACAGTTTTTTTTTACAGTTTTCTTTTAGGAATTTTGTTGGAACACCGAAGTTCCTAAATTTCGAATCAACATTCCCAGAACGACAACATATATGTCTCGGATCTTTTTTAAAACGGGGGCCACATTTTTCATTAACGAAACACTTTGAAACTTGGAACACTGGTAGAACGTGTCATATAAAACATCTTTTTCTCTTAGTCTTCTTAAAAAAAAAAAGAAATCCATAAGTTATTCCATGTGAAAGTTGTCGCATTTCTGTAATTTCTCTGAAACAATTAACCCTAACCCTAACCCTATGGTTAGGGTTAGGGTTAGGGTTAGGGTTAGGGTTAGGGTGAAAGCAAATTTAAAATGAAAAAAGCAAATAAAACGAAGGTATGGAGATTAAATACGCTTTACATCGCTTAATCAGCCAAAGGAGTAAATATAAA
>NC_068992.1:50265771-50267941 GCF_001194135.2 Octopus bimaculoides
AACTGAATACTTGTCAGTGATTGGTTGAAATTATCGAAATAAGACAATTTTTTACATGAAATAAATTCGAATACAAAAATATTTTTCTGTTCTATAACACAAAATAGATAAGTATACGAAGTTTGAAAGTCTTTCCGTACCAAAAACACTACGTAAAGCATTAATGAAAAATGTGGCCCCTGTTTTAAAATAGATCCTATGTCTCTCTCTCTCTCTCTCACTCACTCACTCACACACACGCGCATATATATATATAATATTTATATTTATATAAGTACACACATCCGCGTGCGCACACACGCACGCGCATACACATACACACTCTCACACACACGCTTGCAGGACATTGACTCACAGATGTTTGGACTGAATACGTATAGTTTGTATCAATTTCCTCTCAGCTTTTTCAAAAATATCACATTAAAATAATAACACTGACTAAGATAGACATTCTTGGTTATATCTATGGATCTAACAGTTTAACATTCTTGCTTATGTTATGGGCGATAATTTCAGAAATGGATCACGTCTAATTAATTAGTTAATTAATTTGTATTTTACTACAAAAATAATAACAATATACATAGCGTTTCACAAATTCTTACTCAGCCTGCAGGCTATTTGTAACACCAGTCATTTTATTTCTCTATCAGTAGATGCTAAATTTGTCCTAGCGATTGCTTGTCGATACCTGCTACTGATAACGCGCAAAGAAGCAGAAACCTAGATTTAGCAATCCCTCGCTGCCGCTAGATAGATATTGAAACTACAGGGCAATATGCACTCTGAAAGACCGATAAATAGTACAACACAGCTGATTTCATGATTTCGTTTACTAAGCTACACTACTTTATGGTGTGCATCTTAACATTTACTGTACGTATTTTAATATGATTCTGAAAGGCAAACCTGTCCAGGAATTCCATTTGTTTACCAGAACTCACCTGGATTTCCCAAACTCACTTATGCGGGCTTGAATAGCAGCGGATCATCCATGCCGTAATTAGATATAAATTCCATGACATTAACCAAAATGAGAGTGTAATTTCCTTACAATTTTGGATAGTTAGCTACACAGACCGCAAATTCATTTCTTCCTCCTTCCACAATCCCGTAGATTCTGAAAACTTCTATTCTGTCTGAAGCCATTAAAAAATGTGTAATCTGTATAGATAACTTTAGACAAGAAGGAACCTGATTACTAGTAATTTGATATAAGTTTCGCACCACAGTAACATTTCAGTAACCAAAATACAAAATTATATAAGGGAATTTTGACAGGTAAAATTATAAACAACATTTAGAACTCACTGAAACGGAAAATTAGAACGGTATCTAGAAATTTTAGAACAGATGTAGCACGAGAGAACATTAGATGAGGAAATGATTTGATTAACCGATTAGAAGAGACGTACAGAAAAGTCAATGCCTATGACCTACTGGCAAAAAGAATGGTCCAGACGTGAAATTTGAAGTAAGCGTTGTTCGTGATATGATTCCAATCGAAGACTGAACTGCTGTATTATTGCATTCCAGTATGGAGTAGACAGTAGCAAGCGTCTTCTCACCGATTCCAACCAAGATGTGTGCGTTTTGCCTGCTACAATCTGTTGCTCTCTTCGTAAAAAATTACCAATAAAAGACGGTGAATACGAATGTTTATACTGAAGCTTGTTGCCGGTAGAGTCTAGTTGGAGATGTAAGAATTTGTACGATTTCCATCATATTCAACCACGATTAACTCTACTGCATGCGATCATCGGAGAGACTGTTAGTATTAAACCTTCTTTCTGTGGGACTTTCATCAATTTAGATCTGTCTGAATTATCCTCAACATAGCCGCCTCTAGTCCAATCTTCAGAGACACTAGTTCAGTGTCAGCCATGATACTATGACAGTGAAATTAAAGTGGTCAACATTATTCTGGAGAAGTAGTAACGGGAACATGCATGAAAGAAACCGTTCTGTGGCTGGTGTTGGAAATTGACATCAAGAGAAGAAAACTGACTCGTTACAGTTGATTCAAAAGCTAGATCGATGTCTCAATTAAAATACTTGAGGTCTGATTCGGGGAAATTTCTTGGAGGTTAAAAACCGAGGAGCAGTCCTGAGCACGGGGACCAATCATATTCAGAAATGATCTGTGAGCGTCAGTTAAAGTGTCCTTGAA
>NC_068992.1:50267951-50268230 GCF_001194135.2 Octopus bimaculoides
TCTGTCTGTCTGTCTGTCTATACGTAAATGTCGAATGACGGGAATGAGTGCTCAACACTGCATTGGTGGATAGAATCTCTTTATTTGTGTATTAAGGCTACCATTGGTTTCATGTTAACAAAAAATATACCTTAATATCTTAACAGATTTTCAAGCCGATCACATGGAGGAATGATGCTCATCTCCATGTTGGGTGAAAATACGAACATTGAGACGAACAGCATTCCTCCATATCATCGGCTTGAAAAATTGTTAAGATATTAAGATATTTTTCTTAAC
>NC_068992.1:50268336-50268637 GCF_001194135.2 Octopus bimaculoides
TCTATGTGTGTGTGTGTGTGTGTGTGTGTGTGTGTGTGTGTGTGTGTATGTATATATTCTTTTATTCTTATATTTGTTATAGTCATTTGACTGTGGCCATGTTGAAGCACCGTCTTGAAGGGTTTTAGTCGAACAAATCGACCCTAGGACATTTTTTTAAAGCTTAGTACTAATTCTATCGGTATCTTTTGAAAAATCGTTAAGTTACGGGACGTAAACACACCAACACCGGTTGTCAAGCGGGGATGGGGGACAAACACAAAGACACACAAACACACACACATATATATATATATATATA
>NC_068992.1:50269011-50270839 GCF_001194135.2 Octopus bimaculoides
TATATATATATATATATATATATATATATATACATACACTCACACACGTGTGTGTGTGTGTGCATACAGTATACGATACTCCTCAGGAGGTGGAGAAATATAAGTACCAACGAAAAATAATGGAGAATTAAATAATAGACATTGCGTTTTTGATGAGGTTATAAGAGAATTTACAACGCCCATTCGTTATGGTAGATTATGAAATATCCCGATACATACATACATACATACATACATACATGCATATATGTGTGTGTATATATACGTTGTATACTGTATCTATGTATCTATTTCTTTGTCTTTCTCTATATGTGTGTGTATTATATGTATAAATGTATACGTACACACAAACACACATATACACACATATGCATGTATGTATGTATGTATGTATGTGTGTGTGTGTGTATGTGTGTATGTATCATCTGACGGTCGGTGTGACATGAAACTCGAGTTGTAAGAAATTCGGTTTCTATACACACACACACACACACACACACACAATAAACATAAACATACACACACACACATACACACGCATACACACATGTATTATGTATGCATATATATCATTAGGTAGTGAGATGGGCGGAATCGTCACTGCGTCGGGGGAAAACGCTTCGCGGCATTTCATCCATCTCTACGATCAGAGTTCAAATTCCGTCGAGATGAACTTTGTTTCATTCCTGCGAGTTCAATACAACAAGTACCAGCTGAGCACTGGGCTCGATGCAATCGACTTACGCCCGCCCCCGTAGTTGCTGGCCTTGTGCCAAAATTTTAAACCTATATATATATTATATATATATTATATATATATTATATATATATTATATACATGTATTATACGCATGAGAGAGAAGAGAAGAAAGGAAGGGGATCAAACACCAAAAGGCAACAGCTGAGAAGTATTTACTATTATAAATCTATTTGACAAATTATCTATGTATAGTATGGCAATTATAGTTTTCAGAAATAATTTTGTGAAAGAATTGCTTCACAACACTAGCAACCCGAGAATTCTTCTTAATGAAAGCACATTCGGTTTAATGGAAAACTATTGAATTTCTCATGAAAATTTATCTTTGCTGCAAGAAATGAAATTGTCTTTCACGACGTATACTGCAGTCTGATGTCTAATGCATTATGTTCGGGATACCAACTTCAATATTAATAGTATTTTAGTGTGGTTAGTAGTCATATATCTTGGTTGGTAGCTCACAATATTAGATGGGCTGCATGTAAAGATAAGAATGGGTGCTACTTTAGCGTGATGTGTACCGCAGCATCAGTTGTCTACTCTGTGAAATGACCTCAGCTATGATAGGATTAGGGTTGGGGTCTATCTATCTATCTATCTATCTATCTATCTATCTATCTGTACGAGAAGTCAAAATTTATTCGCACTTTCGCCATAACATATCTTTATTATTGTCACACTGCCTTCTGCGCATGCGTGCTTATAGTTGGTACTATTGTGGTCACATGATCTAAGTCTGAACCTGATCGCGCCATTTTTCTTTCAGGCTTGGCCGCTTTACTAGCGATGTGCACCAAAGAAGAACCAAGAGCACGCTGAACGGTGGTTTATGAGGTTGTCGATTTCCTAACGATGACGATTACTCTTTTACTTGTTTCAGTCATTTGACTGTGGCCATGCTGGAGCACCGCCTTTTTAGTCAAACTAGTCGACCCCAAGACTTATTCTTTGTAAGCCTAGTACTTATTCTATCGGTCTGTTTTGCCGAACCGCTAAGTTTCGGGGACGTAAACACACCAGCATCGGTTGTCAAGCGATGTTGGATACACACACACACACACACACACA
>NC_068992.1:50271097-50274401 GCF_001194135.2 Octopus bimaculoides
GAGAGAGAGAGAGAGAGAGAGAGAGAGAGAGAGAGAGAGAGAGAGAGAGAGAGAGAGGGAATAGAGGGAGGATTGGAGAGAAAGATGAGGGAGACTCAGATACAAGCTGCCACTCATGATTAGCAGAATCCAGGGATTTTACTAAACCATTCTTTTAGCAGAGCTCTAAGCGTGTTTAAAATCTTGTTTCATGTTATATCAGATTAATTCTTACTTCGGAATACTGAAACACACAACAGGATTTCAGTATCACATAATCTCCAAACAATATGGTTTATGTCTTATGTATTATATTGTCAGTGTTAATACAGTACAAGCAACGAACCTCAGAACGGTCACACGGTGCGTTACATTGTTGTTGTTGTTGTTCTGTGTCAGGTGAGCCGTGATTGGACAGACCTATGATCAGGACGGTCTGAACCGATTTCAAGGCCCCTGGGAAAATCACTGCATTGGGCTTTATTATATTTATTTATTGACAGCAAACCATAACGTTCATAGATCATATTTGGGTGCCCAGACACATGAGGCCCCTGTGCCCATGTCTTAAGACGGCATGGCTTATGATCGAAGACGTTCCATCGCAGCCTTCTTCGTCTTCTTCTCGGTATCAAGTACCTAGCGGTTCGGCCAGATAGACCTATAAAGTAAGTACTAGGCTTAATAAAATTAAGTCCTGGGATCGATTCATTCAACTAAAAATTCTTCAAGGCTGTGCCCCAGCATGGCCGCAGTATAATGACTGAAACAAGTAAAAGATAAAAGACGACGGTTGTCTAAGGAATAAAATGTATCTTAAGACAGTTAGAAGAACACAACAGTTGAACAAGGGAAAAAGAGAGAGAATAGAAGACATAGATACAGAGAAGAGTAACTGAAGGATATATGAGAAGAGGTGTAGAAACAGAGGGAGAAGGAATTTGGAGATAGGACTATAGAAAGAGACACAGTAAGAAAAAGAAAGAAAGAAGTGGCAGCGAGAAATATTTCAGTTTAATAGTATTTTAATTTGCTGTAAGTGATATAACGTAGAGAATATATTTGCGAGGAGAATGCGAAGAAGAAAGTATAAGACGTGATTTAAAACAGATAAGAGAGGGAGTGAGAGAGAGAGAGAGAGAGAGGGAGAGAGAGAGGGAGAGGGAGAAGGAAAGAGTGTTAATAAAGGGTGTGAAAGACTTTAGAAAGATACTGTATTCTTCAGTTTTATTGCATGAATTTACAGAAAACAAAAAAATAATGATGGTTTTTTTAAGTCATGAAATTGAAATGAAGAATAAGTTTCTCACGACATAGAAGTCTGAAAATAACTATTCGAGGTTAGAGATATACCTGCCTTAAGTAAGAAAACATGTTACATATTCAAATACAATTACCTAAAAAAAATCTTGTTATAAGGTAAAAGTTTAAGTTTAACAACAACGAAAAAATTTTAAAAAATGGAAAAAAGAAAACACTTTTTGTACATATTCGGCTTCCAGGAAACGCCGAGAAGCAGAGGGCTTGGTGTAAATATTGAGTAATTTTAATTTGTTCTACTATTGGCACATGAATTGGAATTTTGAGGGAGGGGACTAATCGTTAACATTGACCCCTGTAGTTAACTGGTACTTATTTCATCGACCCCGAAAGAATGAAAGCAAAGTCAACCTCGGTGGAATTTGAACTCAGAACGCAAAGTCAGACGAATTGCTACGAAGCAGTATTTCCGGATGCTAATAAATCTGCCACCGCCTTTGTTTTTTAGTAATTTCAATTATAAACTTAAAAACAGAATTTACACACGCGCGCGCGCACACACACACACACACACACACACACACAATTAGTTTCTAAGAAAAATAACAAAAGGGGAAAAAAAAACCAGTATCAGCTTTTCAAACATTTCTACCTGAACCAATTTCATAAAGTTATGTGTTGCTACAGATCGCAGATAATTAATTATTCCATCATTAACAACATAATATCTAGTTACAATATTCATTAGCCGTTCATTCAATACATAGTAATGTCTTTTTTACTTGGTGGAGGCTTCAGTACCGCCAACCAGCTGCTCGATAAATACCACATTCCACTATGATCGTATTTAATTTTCTTAACGAGTCTACGTCACACAGGATGAGTAATGGTAACACGTTTGCTAAATGCGTTGTGCCAACCTTCAGCGCTATTACTGGTATGTGACAAGAGATTTTTCTATACGTTCATAAACATTCCAACATCTTATTGGGAAATCTTGGATGTCGACGTCTTCCACATCGTACAGACCCAATACACTTGGTTTCAAAGTAATCTATGAAAAACTGGTGCTCTTCGCCGTCGTTTAATTTTGGTACAACAGCAAATTGCCAGAGCTTCAAAATATATTACCGCAAAAACATGTTCCGGATTTTTCTATTACAGGCACAAGGTCTGAGATTTTGTGGAGGGGAGTCAAGTCAATTTAAGTCGACACAAATATTTGACTGGTACTTTATTTTAACCACCCCGAAATGATGAAAGGTAAAACCGACATCAGTGGTATCAGAACTTAGAACATAAAGAACCGGAAGAAATGCTGCTAAGTATTTTGTCCGACGCACAGGCGATTCTATTAAATCACTGCCTTTCAACTCTGAAGTAATAAATAACATTGGAAATTTACAAGATTGATTCAAAAGTTTGAGAAAAAAAAAGACAAGAAAAAACAAACAAAAACAAGGACAAAACAAAATTGCACAAAAATACAACAAAACAAAACCGAAAATGTATTACATACATGTTGCGTTTTTGAGATCAGTGGTTACAGTTTCATGTGAGAGCCCATGTTTCTACATCATCAGATTTATCACGAAAAATATCAGTATTTAAACACCCACCCCACACGTAGGTGCTGTAATAATCTCACACTCCAAGGCGGTGCTCTTGCATGGTCGCAGTAAACTGACTGAAACCCAAAAAAGAGAGAATGTGTACAAGAATTTCCATACATGCATCTTGGTAATCAGTGAAAGAAACACGAAACATCATCTTCTATGATTCTCGAGTGATTTTTTTTTATAACACTACGAAAATACTTACATGGATAAATAGATAAACTAAACATTCGTCACGAAATCACGGTTTCATCGTCTCACTCACTCACTCACCAATTCTCTCTCTCTCTCTCTCTCTCTCTCGTACGCTTATGAAGACACCTCCCCACACACTCACACCATTGCCGCCCCAACCACCACCACTACACAATTTTGTAAATTTACTTCCTTAAATATTCATCGCCAGTCATTTACTGATACCTGCTCATAGCGTGTGTGTATATTATATA
>NC_068992.1:50274708-50276063 GCF_001194135.2 Octopus bimaculoides
TATATATATATATATATATATGTATATGTATGTATGTATAGACGATTCTGTCTATCCAATATATGGAGGATATGCTATTAGAATGACATAATGCTGCCCTGAGAAAACATTTTTTTAGCACTATACATCTATACGAGGACGAATACCGCTGTATTGTAGCATTTTTACTGGATATCCACATTGTGTTGCATAAACAGGTTGCTCTTCGGTACTAATACTGCTTCTATAACTTCTAGTAACTTATTTTTACCTAGCCCACCAGTTATTTGCGATACTAGAAACAGATTAGTCACTCTCTTTCTGTTATATTATCAGTAGAAGTGAAGTTTGATGAGAGGTGATACCTAGCTTTGAAGAAGCGCAAATATGCAGAAGTCACGTGATCTGTCAGTTCCACGACCGGTGATGGATGATACTTCTGTGCGTTTCAGCACTATACGTCTGTACGAGATGCCTCCTCAGGACAAATACAACAGTAGTGTGTTCACGTTAAGTAGGATATACCATTTGATATTCGGTACTAGTATTCCTTCTGTCGCAAATAACTAGTATATATATATATATATATATATATATATATATATATATATATATATATATATATGCATAAATGTATATAGATTGTATATATGTATATATATATATATATATGCTTGTTTTTATGTTGTTATGATTTCTTAAGAATTTTCCATTAATCTGATACGTTGTTCTATACTTTTCCTGAGTACAGATTTATTACTCTTATGCAAGAGTTGACAGTGACTTCGAAAGTCCGACGATGGCTTAGCTGGCCGAAACTTCGAAGTCACTGACAGTAACATCTTTGTATAGGAACAATACATACATACATACATACATACATTCTTACATACATACATACACACACACCCACACACCCTCACACACACATACTTACATATATATATAAATACCAGGCGGCGCGTTGTATTCTTGAGAAAAACACTTCATGTGACATGGCCCTGCGATCAGTTTGACACTTGATGTGTGGCACACGGTACACCGTGCATCTGTTCAGGCAACGTCAGTTTGACGGAGGACGGAGAACAACCATGTGATTGCTACAAACGTATCATATGTGCAGGTGTGCAGGTTGTTTAGCAAGAAATTGCAGAACCGTCTTTCTTGGACTTTCTTGGACTCGAGGGACTAATATTATATATATATATATATATATAAATTATTAGTTCTAAATCTCTGAACGAGAAACATGCAGCAACTGTACTTTAGAACAAAAGTTTATTTGCCAACGTGAAGTGGCACTCCTGATTAGGACCAATGTTGCTGTTATTTAGCCCCAGGAAAACATCGTCTCCAGCTGGCTATCGTCTCTCTCT
>NC_068992.1:50276073-50276242 GCF_001194135.2 Octopus bimaculoides
ATATATATATATATATATACATCTTATTTGGTAGAACGTACTACGTAACTCAAGGACCAAGGTTTCGCGTATGTTACTTACCATTGCACATATACATACATATATACATACTCACAAACACACTGATATGCATGCATACATACATATACATACACACACACACACACTA
>NC_068992.1:50277558-50279703 GCF_001194135.2 Octopus bimaculoides
AGACCGGGCGTTGTGAGTGTTTATTGAGCGAAAACACCTAAAGCTCCACGAGGCTCCGCCAGGGGATGGTGGCGAACCCTGCTGTACTCTTTCACCATAACTCTCTCTCACTCTTACTTCCTGTTTCTGTTGTGCCTGTAATTCGAAGGGTCAGCCTTGTCACACTGTGTCACGCTGAATATCCCCGAGAAGTACGTTAAGGGTACACGTGTCTGTGGAGTGCTCAGCCACTTGCACGTTAATTTCACGAGCAGGCTGTTCCGTTGATCGGATCAACTGGAACCCTCGACGTCGTAAGCGACGGAGTGCCAGCATGACAGGCCTAGAAATTCAGGAACTTCTTGACCGAGGGGGCCACAGGTCTACTCCAGAGATGGATTAAGATCCATAGAGGCCCTAAGCACTTAAAAGTTTTTGGTGCCCCCGTATATATGTAATTCAAAATATAAACAATAATAAATCATAAAGTAAAATTTTATTTTTCAAAATGAAACAAAACTAACAGTAATATGGAAAATAATGTTTATTTTTCTATATTTCCACTTTATTTATATTTGAAAAATTTCCTACTTTTTTAAAATTGCCATTTCTTTGGCCAGACTCTCAAAATTAATCTTACGTAACACATCTGCTTCTCTATTTAGAAGAGATAAAGCATTCCGGATGTTATCTTAGCAAGTCTAGAGTGATTTCTTTTATGCGGTAAACCAATTATTATCTCTGTTGTTCCCCCCTTGCTTTGATGCCCTAAGCACATGCTTATTTTATTCAATGGTTTATCCAGGGCTGTTGAGTATTACCTTTTTTGTGCTGATCTGCGACGGTTTAAACGAAACATTAACGCAATCAGTCTTTTTAGTCTTGGATACCTGTAAGGGTAATAAACTATGCTTCTTTCTCCAGACTCGCTGCTAGGAATAAAGTCTCTAAATTCAATAGAGAAATTCGAAGGGTTACTTCGGACCAATGGTAGACCGGCTATCATATTAGTTTCAAAGTTTAGCACAAGACCAAGACCAGCAATTTCGTGGGAGAGGTAAATCGATTACATCGACCACAGTGTTCAACTGGTACTTACTTAATCGATCCCGAAAAGATGAAAGGCTAAGTCAACCGCAGTGGAATTTGAATACAGAACGTAAAGACGGACGAAATGCCGCTGAGCATTTTCTCCGGGGTGCTAACGATTCTGCCAATTCGCCGCCTTAGACCGCCTATCATATTCATAGATGTGGGTTCAAGTTGCACGGGCAGCCTTAAACATTTTCTATCCGATCAGTTTTTAACTCAATATTTACATATTATTTATAGCTTTATCTGCTTCGAGATCCATCATTCCCCCCCGCCTACGCCAAATTTTTTATATATATATATGTGTCTGCGCCCTCTCCTATATATAACTACCAGTCTAATTCTAGGGTCAATTTAGAATTCCTATAAACCATCCTAAATACGAACAGAATTACTTAACAATAAGCCAATAACCTATTTGACAATGTGGTAAAACTTGTAATACGTATCGTACCCTAGTTCACAAATTTGTAGCTGTTTACGACATCCATAATAGCGTAACGTTTTCCTTCCTTGCTGGATCGCGGCCATACCTAGACATCAACATGAAGTATACAGATACAAATTAGCAACTTCATTTTTATTAAACCCACTAATGAAGACGGCTAGTCTGAGATAATAAAGACATAATAATTATCACAGAAACAATCCTCAAGTCTTCGTTTCTTCTTAGTTTCTCTCCAATTATATTAATTACAGAATGTTCTCGCATTAAGTAGGCATTTTAGTCAAAAAACAACCTACTACAACACACACACACACACACACACACACACACACACACACACACACACGTATATCTATATACATACACACACACACACGCACATATATATATATACATATATACATACATACATATCCCCGAGAACTACGTTAAGGTTAACACATTGTCAAATAGGTTATCGGCTTATTGTTAACACATACATACATACATACATATATATACATATATATTCATACATATATATATACATATATACATACATACATATCCCCGAGAACTACGTTAAGGTTAACACATTGTCAAATAGGTTATCGGCTTATTGTTAACACATACATACATACATACAT
>NC_068992.1:50279743-50280374 GCF_001194135.2 Octopus bimaculoides
TATATATATATATATATTTATATATGTATGTATGCATATGTATTATATATTGCAAATTGTCTATGTAACAGCCATATTATAACGATGTCAGCGTTTATCTTAACGTACATAATTCTATTATACAATATTCTTCCTCTTCAACATAAGAACTACGGGTGGTAAAAAAATACACACCCAATCAAGCAGCTACAACCGATAGATGACAGTGATGATGCTGATGATGACGACGTCGACGACAATGATGACGATGATGATGATGATGATGATGATGATAATGGTAGTAATGGTGATGGTAGCGGTGATGATGATGATGATGATGGCGATGATAATGATTATGATGGTGGTGATGACGACGACGATGAAGCGGAAGAGGTAGAGGAAGTTGGCGATGATAATAATTGTGGTGGTGTTGGTTTTGGTGATGGTGATGGTGATGATGATGATGATGATGATGATGATGATGCAGAGGAAGATGAGGAGAATGATGATGATGGTTATGATGATGATGGTTGTGATGATGATGCTAATGATGACGACGATGATGATGGTTGTGATAGGTGGTATCCATCTACATGCACCGCCCCCCACCATCACCACCACCACCACCACCACCACCACCACCACCACCACC
>NC_068992.1:50280525-50282221 GCF_001194135.2 Octopus bimaculoides
CCAGTTCTAGTTACTGCTTGGAATCGAACTTGGAATCTTGGGCATATGGCGTAGTGGTTAAGAACAACAACAACAACAGCAACAACAACAATAATAACAACAACATCGAAAAATACCTTAGGAATGAGAACCCAGGTTCAACATTTCCCCAAGACACCTGATGAAGGCTGGAGAGTATATCAGCCGAAACGTTGTGTTAACAACAAACAAGATGAGAACAAATATCCATCAATTGTAAATAATGTAAATAATGTACATAATTCCTCTTCTCTTAAGTATAGAACTGTATTATCTAATCGGTACGGAGCCGACTTTAGACTACAAAGAGGAGAGTAGTTCTGTTTTAGATCGTAGTTGTGGTGGATTTGGATGGATCTGGGTCTAAGCCCAGTGACTACCAAACCATATTCTGCCGACTCAAAAAGATAAGACACACCGTCATATTTGGATATTGTGTTTGTAAAAATAAACAGAAGAATCACGGTCGGAGTGATTTTACTAATAGGTATGAATAACTAAAATTGCATTACATAGAATAAACGTTGATATATAAACAAGATTACCTGCAAATTAGCAGAGAAGTAGCGAAATCTCATAATTCAATTTGATCTTGGAGAAGAAATATATATATATATATATATATATATATATATATAAAATGAAAAATTGCAACTTAGTCTCGTCTACAAAAAATCTAGCAATGTTAGAAAACTAACGCTACACTGATTATTATTCATGCTTCTACAAACACACCATTTATGTATATACACATTATATACGCTCATGTGTATAATATATGCAAGCATGCACATACATCATGTAATGTAGATATACGACAAAAAAAAAAAAGCGAAATTCTCTGCACTCAATATGATTCATTTACATACCAACAACACAGATTTTTCAGCAAGTGCTCTCAGCCCAACAACCAATAAAATAACTTGTTATTTCAACCACCACCTACTAGGAAGAATCCTGTATAAGCAACGTCTACACGTTCGCTCCACCTGCTGGAAATAGCAACTAAAGTTCCCCCAATTTAGCATTTTCAACGTTTTTAAAAGCGGAAGAACATATTGGATAATAGAGTCGTTAATATACTCTGTGAGAACCTCCACCCCAGAAATATTGCAATATTTAGCAGTTTAATACATTAAAGAAGAACAAAATCGTTGATCCACATTTTAAAGGCTTTCAAGATTGGTGAAATGAAGTGGGAGCGGGGAAAGCTATCCTTACACTGGGGACCACAAACCAGAGTGAACTATGCTAAGAGCACCCAGAGACTAGATGGTGATGTTAAACTGTGCGGTGGTGTTAAGCTCATTACTCAAGAACTCAGGGCGCAAAGAGTCAGTACGAACACCGCAAAGCATCTCTTCAGATGGTTTAACATTGCGCCATTGAAAGGGAACGCGCGTAACTACAGAAAGAAATGTTTCTTAAGTTTGTAATTCTATTGCTTCAGCGGGACACATTGTATGAGAAGACTATCTTTAAATTGCAAGTACATTCCAACTGTGGAACTTCAGTACAGTTTCCATCTACCCAATTTCACCCCCGACGTATGAGGCGAGTCGAGTCTATGACACTTGTCCAAGATGCTAGCTTCTTAACGATTCGTCATACTGCGCTACTATAAATAGATGTGTCTATGTACATAGACATACCTATATAAGTATACAAGTACGTACCT
>NC_068992.1:50282821-50287768 GCF_001194135.2 Octopus bimaculoides
TATATATATTCTTTTATTCTTTTACTTCTTTCAGTCATTTGACTGCAGCCATGCTGGAGCACCGCCTTTAACTTTGGCTAAGTGTCTTCTACTATAGCTTCAGGCCGACCAAAGTCTTGTGAGTGAATTTCGTAGCCGGAAACTGAAAGAAGCCCGTTGTGTATACAATCACACACACACACACACACACACACGTGTGTGTGTGTGTGTGTGTGTTTGTGTGTGTGTTTGCGTCCGTATTTGTCCACCCTCCATTACCGCTTGACAACCGGTGTTGGTGTGTTTACGTCCTTGCAGCTGAGCAGTTTATCAAGAAGACACGGATAGAATAAGTACTAGGCTTAAAAAAACTTCTGGTGTCGATTTGTTCGACACACACACATACACACACACACACACACACACACACACACACACACACACACTCTCACACACACAAGATTGTCTCCATAAAGAAACCACATCAGTGACTCAAAGGTCGAAATTTTCGTGCAAGTGCACTTACTAAATTTTCTGATGAGTGCATTTACACGAAACTCTCAACAACCGTTGAATATAGTGATGCCAGTTTATATAATAATATAATAAAATAATACAACATAATATAATATATAATAAAATATTTCTTGCGCGCGCGTGTATGTGTAACTGTGCATGTGTACACACACACACATACATATACACATACACACGCATATATAAAGCATGTGTGTTAGATGGTAGCAGCAATAAACTTCTGCAGTTCGTTGCTACACTGAAGTTATACAAGTTGTTGAAATACTCCGCCAGATCTGAATCTAAAATGTTGCGTTATTGAAATTTATAATCATCACGTAGATTTGTTTATCAGAATGGTTGGCATATCATTCGCTGTGTGGAATTGTTGACTGACTACCACAAGTGAGTGTCTTCTAGAAACATCTAAGATTATATATATATATATATTTTATATACGAGCGAAAATACATTGAAAAAGAGAAATATTCCTGTTAATTTGTTATGTTCAAAGAGAGGGAGAGAGAGAGAGAGAGAGAGAGAGAGAGAGAGAGAGAGAGAGAGAGAGAGAGAGAGAGAGAGAGAGAGAGAGAGAGAGAGAGAGAGAGAGAGAGAGAGAGAGAGAGAGAGAGAGAGAGAGAGAGAAAGCAACAGAAAAGAAGACAAAAGAAAGAAACAAACAAACTAACAAATAAACAAAAAGAAAACCTTATAGAAATAATTAATTATACTGCTGTTACCCTTCGTATGAGGATACGGAGTTGCTGATGACGATGATGATGATAATGATAATGGTATTGATGATGATGATTATGATGATTTAAATGAAGATGGTGATGTAGATACTGACGATAGTGCTGATGACGACAATGATGATGATGATGATGATGATGGTGGTAGTGGTAATGATGGATATGATGATGATGATGACGACGATGACGACGACGATGACGACAACAACGATTATGATGGTAACGGTGCCACCGACGGCGACAACAAAGATAATGATGGTGGATATGATGATGATGATGATGATGGCAGTTATGATGGTTGTGGTGGCGGTGGCGATGGTGTTTACCAACAGGTCAGTGATGTTCGAGCTGACCTGTGATCAAAGCCATAGCTTATAGATTCTAAGAATTTTATAAAAGTAGTTGTAGATATTGGCGAATGCATTGATTCTTTCAAGCCCTAAGCGTTTTAGATGTATCTCTAATTTTTGCGTAGGCTTTTGAACTTCAAGATTTCTCTGTTGCTTTTTGCGGTATTCAATGAAAGGAAGAGCGTCTGATGAAAGGATACTTGAATGAACATCTAAGTGGAAGCTGCAAAGTTTTCGTTTTGTATTCCTCTCTTCCTGAGTGACTTTTGGTGGTTAAGTGGAGGCGCAATGGCCCAGTGGTTAGGGCAGCGGACTCGCGGTCATAGGATCGCGGTTTTGATTCCCAGACCGGGCGTTGTGAGTGTTTATTGAGCGAAAACACCAAAACCTCCACGTGGCTCCGGCAGGGGATGGTGGCGAACCCTGCTGTACTCTTTCACCACAACTTTCTCTCACTCTTACTTTCTGTTTCTGTTGTGCCTGTAATTCAAAGGGCCAGCCTTGTCCCACTGTGTCACGCTGAATATCCCCGAGAACTACGTTAAGGGTACACGTGTCTGTGGAGTGCTCAGCCACTTGCACGATAATTTCGCGAGCAGACTGTTCCGTTGATCGGATCAATTGGAACCCTCGACGGTGGTTAGTTTTCGAAGTAAGAATGTTTGCTTGGCATGTTTGTTTGACATTGTGTTACTCGAGATTCGAATTGTTGATATGAAGTGTGGTGCGACTAATGTAATTGGATGGAAAGAAATGGTCAGAATAATGTCTTGGTTAAAGACCACCCTTCGGTCATGAATAACCATGGGATTGCATCTAGAAAGTTATCCCAGAGACACAAGTCCGGGCAAGGTTGTTTGTAGAAGACCAGCATTCGCCCATGCATACCAAACTTCCCTCTCTACGTCACCGATGTTATCCAAGGGGAAAAGGCAAAGGCCGATACAGCTTGGTACCAGTGATGTCGCAACTCATTTCTACAAATGAATGAACTCAAGCAGTGCGAAATGAAGTGTCTTGCTCAAGAACACAACACATAGCCCCGATCAGGAAAGAGTAATATTTTTCATTATATTCTCCTGTCTTTGGCGGCTTATTTAGGAGAGTGTTTCACTGGTTTTGCAGTATGGGTATGTTCCTTGAGGTTATAATTATGATTTGGAGTACGGTGTAAACGTTGTTATTGTTGATATTGCTAATTAGTTTATACAGTTTCACTGCATATTTTGTGATTTATGTTGGATAAAAATGCCAGTTTTCTGTATTTCTATGGTTTATTTTGAAAGTTTTGTTTTGTTGTTTCTTTATTTTGAGTTTGATACAGTGTTTTATTTCGGTTTTGCTTCGTGATGACCCTGGTTTTTATGCGTTTGACTATTTGTGAGGTTTAATTGGCATTAAATATATTATGTTGCATTGTGGGATATTTTTTATAGACGAGCCAATATTTATTTTGTTGAAAATATGTACAATAGTGTTTATGATGGTAATTTTAGCGTTGTTGAATCAAGAGGTTGACTATTTCTGAATTATATATATTACGTTGCTTTGCAGGGTATTTCTTAAAGACGAGTCTACGATTGGACCAAACTAATTCTCTGAGTTTATTTATTCTAAAAAGTGTATTCTTACGAGCGTTAATTTTGTGCTGTTGATATCATAAGACGTTATAAGGCGCTGAGCTGGCAGAATCGTTAGCATGTCGGGCAAAATGCATTACAGCATTTCGTCCGTCTTTACGTGCTGAGTTTAAACTTCGCCGTGTTCGACTTTGCCTTTCATCCTTAACATAAGTACCACCAGTTGAACACTGGGTTCGATGTAATCGTCTTACCCCCTCCCAGTAACTGTTGGCCTTGTGCCAAAATTTGAAACCAATGTCCTAAGTTTTGAGAGAATGTGAAATAATAATTTTTTGGAACAGTAAATATCGAAGGAGGTCTGGGTTCGAGTCCCACACGACCATTCAAAGAAAATTTTTAACCCAATATTTGCACACTATTATAGCTTTATTTGCTTCCAGATCCACCGTTCCAAAAAATGTTGCCATGATTTAGAATAGTTATGAAAGTACAGAATTATGCTGTGTAGTGAATTATAGCACACAGTAAAGCAGGGTTTGGATTTTTGGAAGAAAGCTGTATTTTGAATAAAAAATATGTTTGTTGATTATATTGTATCATGTGAAGATATGGCGGAGAGCTGGCAGGTTCGTTACCGCGCCGGACAAAATGCTTAGTGGCATTTATTCTATCTTTGCGTTCTGAGTTCTAGTTCCGCCCAAATGGAGTTTGCTTTTCATCCTTTCGGGGTCATAAGTACCAGTTAAGAATAAGAATCGATGTGATCGACTATCCTCCACCCCAACAAAATTTCAGGACTTGTGTCTATAGTAGAAAGAGTTATACTGTATGAAGATGCGTGGTCTAGAGGTTAGGGTGTTGCTCTCACGATGCTGCGATTGAGATTTCGATTTCAAGATCTGCGGCATGTTGTGTCCTTGAGCAAAGCACTTCGTATCACGTTGCTTCAGTCCACTCAGCTGCGACGGGCTGCGAGGACTAGCGTACCGTTCAGGGGGAATGTTGGCCAGTCCACTTAGCCAGCGGGTCGGCATCATTCAAATGCTACAACAACGTGAACAAAATTCTGGCTGGAACAGTGATACAGTGACAATCTGTTATATTTACTCAAAAGCTCTTAAATTCTTGAAGAAATAAAATTAGACAGTCAGTTTTTCTTTTAAATTTCTTTCTTCAGTATTTATGTCTCATATTTTTTTTCAATAAATGTAATTATATCTTTACGTATACTTAATAAAATTTTCTTTAATGCAGTCTTACTAGACTTAGTTCAAGACTTCTTATATCAGCTCATTTGACAGAACCCAGATGCTTCGAAACATTTCCATTGACAGAATCAAAGAATCCAGCACTGTATTTCAGTTCAATGGGTAATAACCAGATACTTTTACATAGAGATCTTCAAAGAAATCACTTAAAATCAGATACCGTCTCTTAATAATCGATAGCTTTTTCAGGAATGTAATTCAAAGTATTTTCCAATAAAATAGAAGCTCGCTTATAACTTCACTCTATATATTTGTCGCTGTCTTGGGTGCGCGAATTTATTTTGGATCACCAAGATTCCTGGCATTAAAATTACTCGTAGACCAATATTGATTTCTTCAATATTCACCGATACTCAAGCGGAACTCGTTATGTGAACCAATAAAATGTTGTGAATGAGTTGAAGTCATCCGAAACGTTTGAAAGAACGTCATGAAATAACTCAGATAGAGATAGAGAGAGAGAGAGAGAGAGAGAGAGAGAGAGAGAGAGAGAGAGAGA
>NC_068992.1:50287778-50289634 GCF_001194135.2 Octopus bimaculoides
GACATCGACACTGGATCGAATCAAGATTTGTGTACGTCAAGAATTTGATTCCGCTATACTCACAGTTCATTTATTCAATCATTTATTTATTTATCTATTTTCACGCTGAAATATTTTCGCAAAGAATTCACTTACGGAAAGAATTCTAAAAGTAAAGAATAGATAAAATAAAATACACAAAAAGTCAAAATAATGACATAATATGAAAGAATGCTATGTCAGAGAAAAAATTCAAAAAAGATTAAAGGAAAATGAATAAAATAAAAGCGAAAAGAATGATAAGAAAACAAAGCTGCTATTTGGATTGTATTTGTTAAGAATATCAAAACATAGAGACGTGGCGTTCCTCAAGTAAGAATAATAAACAATGAGAAAAGAATTATGTTAAGTTACAACTCATGTTCTGCCACACGAAGCTCAGGACCTCATAACAGAATATATGCTGCCAAGAGAAACACACATGACTTACATAACGAAACTGCCACACGATATAAAGAAAGACATTTCGTAAAGTTCAGAGAACCTTCACAAATTCTTCTGCTTCTAGGGAAACCGTTTTGTTTTAATAATATAGTTAGTAATTCTTGTTGGTAGGCTGGTTAGTTTGTTTATTAAGGAGAAGAATCGGTCGCCGAGCCAAATATCTTGCAGTAGTCATGTTTTCGTACTTTACACGGTCGATTTTTCAGTCCCATTATGAGCAACATCGATGAAACAAGTATAGCTATAACATATTGGTTTCAAATTCTGGTACAAGGCCAGCAATTTCTGGAAGGGGGAAAGTCGATTATTTTGACCCGACTGCTCAACTGGTACTTATTTTATCGACCCCGAAATGATAAAAGGCAAAGTCGACCCCGGTGGCATTTGAACCCAGAACGTAAAGACGGACGAATGCCGCTAAGCATTTTGCTCAGGCATGCTAACGATTCTGCCAGCTCGCCGCCTTACATACTGGTAATACATTGGTTAGATAAAACTTAGAATTACAAGGAACTGGTGTTTGCTTTATCACGGAGCTTTCATCTGTTATAGATTTGTGTGATGCCACATTAAAAGAAATATTTGTTACGAGCCAACATGAGAAAAAGGCATCTACAGGTTTGTTCTTGATGCTGGAAATAACAGTCACCTATGAATGAAACTAATCTCGCTCTACAACGGTGTTTCTTAGAGAGTGCGACGTATGTCACTAGTGCGTGATAAAGAGTATCTAAGCACTCTATGGATTAAAAAAAGTATAACCTAAAGGTTTCGAAAATCTATACTTATCTTGGAGTGTATTGTAAAACTTGCTATTCATTCGCTATTAGCGACGGAAGTAGTATCAGAAGAAGAAAAGGAAGCAGAAGAAAGAGAAGAGGAGGAAAAGAGGAAGAAGAAGACGAAGATTAAAGGAGGAGAAGACGAAGAAGAAGAAGAAGAAGAAGAAGAAGAAAAGGGGAAAGATGAAAAATGGGAAGACGAACAAAAAGAGAGAAAGGAAGAAGGAAAGGAAGAGAGAAGAGAAACAAAAAAGAGGAAAAGGAGGAGGAAAAGAAGAAAAGGTGGAGGAGAAAAGAAACAGAACAAAATTTAGAGCAGGACTGGGATTTTGTTATCGACCATTCGAATTTAAAATTTAAAAGCTGACCACAGCAGGATTCGAACTCAGAGCGCAGGGAACATAAACGCTTCAACGCTCTAACAATTGTGTTACTTCAACTTCGCTGCCTAATCATCACACAACCTGCAGATTAGAAAAAGGAAGAGAAAATATATAATTAGACAGAATGTAAAGAGATAGTAGTGTGGTAGTTTAGGTTGTAGTATTACCGGTGGTGGTAATGCTGTTTGATGATTGTGATGTTGATGTT
>NC_068992.1:50290065-50291501 GCF_001194135.2 Octopus bimaculoides
GAGAGAGAGAGGGAGTCAAAGAGAGAAAAGTCTAACAGGAAAATATGTGAAATATTAAGCGGGAGAAAGAATGGGGGGGGGGAGTAAGCGAAAGGCTCACACACACACATATGTAGAGGGAGATGAGAAAGAGTAAGAGAGCGTGTGCGTTTGTGTGAGATAGATAGATAGATAGATAGATAGATAGATAGATAGATAGATAGATAGATAGATGGATAGAGAATGGTGCGGAATGTTAGTGGAGATGAAATTAAACGAAAGCTGAGCTCAGAGATTCTGAAGGTAAAAAAAAATGGCAATTATGCGTTGTGGATTATTGAAGGTGTTAGTAGAATGATTTATGTTGATGTTGTTGTTGTTGATGTTTTTTACTGCTACAAGTGTTGTTGTTGCTGCTGTAATTATTGTCAATTCTGATTGAGCACTCATGATCAAAAGCTTCCCGGCCATTGACCGTCTGATATGTTTTTCATATGCAGTAAACCTTGGATTACATACATTACCCAAAACCTCATCCGTTTTCTTTAAAGATAACAGAATATAATTCGAAAGAAGTTTGGCAGCTATTTCTCACAGGTCAAGCAACTACGTAAAGACGCCATTGATATCAACGCTTAATTTTCTATAAGACAATGAACCACACGTGACTACATCAATCAACCAATCCTGAAACACATGATATCTCCTCTACTGGCCTTATTAACAGAGACCCCTGGTTAACCATTTGAGGCGTCGAGCTGGCAGAACCGTTAGTACTTCGGGCAAAATGCTTAGCGGTATTTCGTCCGTCTTCGCGTTGTGAGTTCAAATTCCGCCAAGTTCGATAAAATAAATACCAGTTGAATATTGGGGTTAATGCAATCACCTATCCCTCTCCCCAAAATTTCAGGCCTAGAGTAGAAATTACCATTATTTGTGTATGATCTATTTCATTTTTATTTTACATTTTACCATTCCAATATCATTATTTTCATCTACCTTTACTCTTTTTTTCTTTTACTTGCTTCCGTCATTTGACTGCGGCCATGCTGGAGCACCGCCTTTAGTCGAGCAAATCCATCCCAGGACTTATTCTTCGCGAGCCTAGTACTTATTCTATCGGTCTCTTTTACCGAACCGCTAGGTGGCTAAGTGGTTAGGGTATTCAGCTTGTGATTGTAAGGTCATGAGTTCCATTCACGCTGGTGCGTTGTGTCTTTAAGCAAGACGCTTAATTTTATGTTGCTCCAGTCCACTTAGCTGTACCTGTGTATTTCAAAGGACCAGCCTTGTCATATTCTGAGTCACGCTGACTCTCCAAGGGAACTACGTTAAGGGTATGCGTGTCTGTGGAGTGCTCAACCACTTGCACGTTAATTTCACGAGCACCACAGACAAGCAAGCATTCTACGATTCATTATCAGCAAATCCACCACCACCACCACCACCACCACCAC
>NC_068992.1:50291529-50292299 GCF_001194135.2 Octopus bimaculoides
CAAAGGTAATAACACTTCGGCAATAGAATTCCTCATACACGATTGCCGCAGCCACCGCCGCCGCCGCCGCCGCCGCCACCACCACCACTGACAACAACAACAACAACAACAACGTCGTTATTAGTATCAACGGCGTCACCAACTTTCGTTATCACCGCTATCTACATAATCATCATTATCTTTACTATGTCTACCTCCAAATAAGACCACCACCACTGCCGCTACCGCCGCCACTACGAACTATTCCATAGCGATGATATTGATCGTCGTTCCTTAGCATGAACCATTGCAATTATCTGTGGCACCCACCACCGTCACCCCATGATTATGATGCGGACGATGATCATCGACATGATGATGATGATAATGATGATGATGATTATCATCATCATCTTCATCATTGTCGCCATCGTCGTCGTCAATATCGTTATAATCATCATCCTGAACCATTAGGATTGGCTGTGACACCCCACTCCCAACCACCACCACCACCATCACCACCAACGCCGCCGCCGCCGCCGCTACTTCTTTGCTACTTTCTATCATCAATATCGTATATCTGTCTCTGCACCCGGAGACCTCCTGTACTAATATCATCCATTCACCATATAGTGTTTATAGTGCATTGCCGAAGCGTGAAGACCAGATACCAACACATCGTCGTCACTGCTTTATGCGTTGGAAACCATGATGAAAATATAGGGCAAGAAAGAGAGGAGGAAGAGATAGACAAATAAACACAGAGAGAGAGAGAGAGAGAGAGAGAGAGA
>NC_068992.1:50292872-50296364 GCF_001194135.2 Octopus bimaculoides
ATATATATATATATATATAAATGATTGGTGGGAAATATGCTATATCTGTCTGTCTGTCTGTTTATTATACTGTGTGTGCACGTGTGTGCATATACATGTATACAAACATATGCAATTCATACACACATTTGCATATATATGTCTATCTATCTATCTATCTATCTATCTATCTATCTATCTATCTATCTATCTACACACACACACACACACACACACACACATATGTATGTATCCATTTATATATACACCAAACCTGGGAACCAAACCGTTAATCCGTCAATCGTTAATTAACGAAGTTGACATTTTCGATAACGATTTTAAGTTAACTTTGGAAATCCTTATCCGACTAATTAACTTCCGTTAATTGAAGTCAATTTTATAGTTTTGGCACCTTTTAAAGTTGTTTTTAGGTGGTTTTAGAGCAAAAATTGATTTTTTGTTTTGTTTTCTACGATAAAATTAACGTTAACGGTTTATCGATAACTTTCGTTACATTAGGAAATAATTAACTAATCAATGGTAATCAAAGTTAACGTTTCGGTTAACGAAGTAAACTTTTCGATTAGCGGTGCCAACCATTGGTATATACATACACATACATACAAACATATGCACACATATACACACATATCTATCAATATATACATACATAAATACATACACACAAACAAACAAACATACATACTGTTGTGTCGACGCCCCCAAGCGAAGAAGTAGGATCGCCGAAGATATATAAATAGAGGTAGTCTGACCGTGGTAGGGTGTTGAGTAGCTGTTGAGTAGTAGTCGAGTAGCGGTTGAGTAGAGATCATCCGAAGGTGCTAGATAGCAGTAGCTTGAAACATAACACATACAAACATACATGTATACATACATGCATGCATATATGCATACATATGTGTACATACACAGGCATATTTCATTGAAATCGGACCGAATTTTTTATCTCGTAACTTGAGTTTCACGCCACCGCGATCTTCAGGTAAGAAGATTTCACCTAAATATCCATCCACACTGTCATTCAGCAAGCTTAGACTCGTCAGTTTCCTTACATCTCTTCTCCAGACAGCTATCTTTGACTTTTCAGGAGAAGCTCATGCAGAAGGTTCCTCTATAATCAGAGCACTCTCTTTAGTTTCTCTTTTCAAAAATTGGGATTAACAGCTTTTAACATTTCGGGGCGTGTTTCACACATTTCAGCGCCTTTCTGCATATCAGTGTTTTAATCACTCTTATCACTTCACCCTCTGTGAAGTTAGTTTTTGCTCTTAAATGCATCTCGTGTACACTAAAAGATTTTATTGTAGCTGGATTTTGGAGATCAGGAACATATTCTTTCCACTTCTCAAGAATGCTCTTCTCTGGAGAGGGAAGAACCCTTGACGAGTACTTAATGGTAAGATTTCAGATGATTTCCAGCTGAATTCCAAAGTCTTCACATAACATAGCCTTGGTAGCTTTTGTGAGGCTGCAGCAATTTTTCGTGCCTCAGTATACAAATTGTGCAAAAGAGAAGACTTGTTTCGCCAAGTTTGTAATATTCCTTCTTTGCTCAGATGGCAAATTTAATTTCCTCGTTAAACGAGGGATTTCTTTTACCACCTCGTGGTACACCGATATGTGTGCGTGCGCGATATGTGTGTCCTTGTGTCTGTGTTTGTCCCACACCACTACTTGATAACTGGTGTTGGTATTTTTGCGTCTCTGTAACTTAGCGGTTCGGCGAAACAAGCCGATAGAATAAGTATCAGGCTTAAAAATAATGTAACTTCTGGGGTCGATCCGTTCGACTAAAAATTCTTCAAGGCGGTGCCCCATCATGGCTGCGGGCTAGTGAATGAACAAGTAAAAGATAAAAAAACATATTTATGTTGAATGTAGACACGCGCGAACGTGTATATATAATAACCACATTGCTATAACGAGTGGGTACTGAGAAGTTTTGGGCTTTGGGTAAAAGAAAATACAGAAGAACCAGTTAATTATGATTTTATTCAACATATTCGCCTCTCAGAATCACACACGCATTGCAGCAGTCCTTAAGTTTTTCTAAGCCCTGTAAAAGAACTCGGAAGGTTGGGCCTCCAACCAGACCTTTCGTGATATTCTTAAAGCCAGGAACTTTTCAGCAATCCTTCGTATATATTTACATTATGCACATAAGATACCTTTTCAGCAACAACAGCAACAACAACAAAAGTAGTGATACTGAAACATTTAAACCTTTAAGACGCTGACGAAAATATCGATTATTTTTAATTACTGCGGAAGACAATACTGCCCAGATAATAATGACTTCTAGTTCTCTCTAATGACTTAGATAATTTGATTAAGTATTACAGCGCTAAATTTAGTATATATGTATTTTATGTATGTATGTATGTATGTATGTATGTATGTATGTATGTATGTATGTATGAATATTGTTGGCACTCCGTCGCTTACGACGTCGAGGGTTCCAGTTGATCCGATCTACCTGTATGTATATATAAATATATATATATAAACACACACACATACATACACGCACACAGATATGTGTGTATATATACACACACACACATATATATATATACATACATATATGTATATATACATACATATATGCATAAATACATACATATATGCATAAATACATACATATATATATACACATACATACATACATACATGCATACATATATATATATATATATATATTAATCCAGATATATATCAGGGTGTGTCAAAAGTACATTCCCATTTAAAGATCGCTTATCATATTCACTTCTCAACATCCGTTCACTTTTCCCATATTTATTATCTATAACTGACCTTTCACATTAGAGATTAAGCCCCTTATTTCATCTCCTTTCTCCATTAACCCTCTTTTTTAGACACACACACACACACACACACACACACAAAACTTGGTCAGTGATCGTTTTTTCATTTATATAGCGGAAATGTATCAATGCAATGAACTAGTATGTATGTATGTCATTGTTCAGTTTTATCTCAAGATTTCTTGCCAATAGAGAAAGAGCCGGTTTCTAACCTAGATTCAAGGCTCCTTCATTGGAATTTCAACAATATCAACAGGGTATTTTTGTTTGCATGTATGTATGTATGTATGTATGTATGTATGTATGCATATGTGCGAATTTGTATGCTTTGCTTTAAGTATGTATTCTCGTGCATATAATTGCATATCTAGAAATGCTTATATATATTTAAATAATAAACTTCTAGAAAGTTTTATAGATTTTTACAGTTCCAGTGATGGCTTGGATCTGTAGTCTTCGAATTAGCTTTCTCCATTCTGGTTTTGAGAAACCTAATTTCTCAAGATTGTGTATGTATGCATGTGTGTGTGTGTGTGTGTATGTATGTATGTATGTATGTATGTATGTATGTATGTATGTATGTATGTGTGTGTGTGTCTATACACACACACACACACACACACATATTTGTGTGTATATGTATGCATGGTTTTATACACGATCAGGT
>NC_068992.1:50297472-50301248 GCF_001194135.2 Octopus bimaculoides
TATATATATATATATATATATATGTATATATATATCAGCAAACTTTTATTTGTTTCCGTTTTCTTTCCACACTCACTTCCTTTCTTACATCCACCCTCTCTTCCTTTCTGCATATATATATCGTTTTTATTTTGATAGATATCTATACTATGTTATCACATATTTCAGCAACTATAAACGTATATCTCAGAGTCGATAACAATTCCCAAAAGAAACACATACTTGGAATCTGTACTGATAACTCATCACTCTAAAAAATATTCTGCTCGATTCAATGTTATTGTATGCAAACATGAAGCACATAAATTTTACATAGTCATTTGGATAAAATATTAGTATACATATCCGGGTACATATCTTTGTAGATACTAGGGTACTTAAGCACAGATATGACTATATGGTTACATGGTGTGTTTTTGAATAACCTGTTCCAGTGTTCTATTCTTACTACAGCATGGTATCTTGGGTTAGTATCTTTTCTGTTATAGTTTTAACCCATATTACTGTAGCGAAGCTTCTGCTTGGTTTCGAACCATCTTGCTTTGATGTCCAGCTTAGAACTGCGGTCCAGCTATATTTCAAAGGCCATCCACGAGAAATTAACTCTGCCATCATAAAAAAGAAAACATTAATATCAACGTGAATATGGTTCTACCAACCAGATCGGATGATGTGCAACCAAACAAGCGGTAAACTCGAAATTAAGTTTTGTAAAATTTGACACCAAACAGTTCTAGAAGTTTTGATTGAATATCATAAAAAGTTGGGATATTGAACTCTCAAAGAGAATAACCTCAGGTGCTACACAAAACTCTGTCGGTCAGTTTTGTGATAAGGTATTCTCACAATTTCTGCTTATTCGCTCTTAATTAACCACGGACAATTTTCATATAACAAAAATATTTTTGGAATGAACTCTTTAAACTATTACATATATTATCTTATGTATGATGTTGTATTCAAATAATTGTTGTTTCGGCAATGTGGAGTGAAAAAGGTTGCGGACAAAGCGAAACGAACAACCTTTAATCTCTCCAAAAGCCGGTCAGTATCTGAAAAAGGTGATGCTGAGTATCTGGTGGGATTGGAAGGCCATTATGGAAGGCCTTTTGCAAAATCAGATGTTGAATTCAAATAATTATTGTCTCTAATTAGACCGATTAAGAGAAGCAATCGATGAAAAACGTCTGGAATTGACCAGTAGGAAGAATACAACGCGCCGCCCGGTCCGGGGATCGAACCCATTATCCTCGTGAATGCAATACTCTAACCATTCGGCCACGTGTCTTCACACACACACACACACACACACGTGTATGTGTTGGTGTTTGTATGTGTGTGCATGTGTTTATGTATGAGTGCGCCCGTGTATGCGAGTTTACTTATAAGTGTGTGTATGTGTGTACATATAGATACAGAGAGAGGGGAAGAGAGAAAAAGAAAAAGAGGGAGAGAGAGAGAGAAAGGCGGAGGAAGAGATTGAGGAGAGAGAGAGAGAGAGAGAGCGTTAAGAAACATCGTAACCACTGCCCAAATATTTGGCATTTTGTTTCGTTTTCTTTTGTATACATTGTACGGTTTTTGCTTTCATTCTGAGGTTTTACACCTGCTTGGGCCCACATAAGCTCTTATCTGATGACACTTAATGCATGTAACACCATCTGTTTTGTTTTTCAGAGTGGAAAGTCAACCAACTTTAAACCATCTGTTCACGAAGGCAATCCGGCCGTTATCTTTTGCTACAAGAAATCCAAAACAATAACAATAAAAAGACATAAAGAAGAAAACAAATAGTCAAAAAGGAAAACAAAAAAAGAACGAGACCTCTAAATCTAAGTGCTTCTTAAACGAAACATATCTGCTCATGTTTTGTATTTGTTATTTCTTCCTTGTATAAACCAAATTCCTGCAGATTTCTCTGCCATCACAAAGGGTGCTATTGGAACCAGATTTAAATAGCACCTGCAGAAGGATGGATCTAATTTAGATTTATTAGCACAAGTATTTCCTAGAACAACAATGAAAACACAAATACAAATAAGATAAGATTTGATAAAAATGTATGAAGTATTTTGGAACAATGTCTAGATGTAATGAAATAATAATAATAATAATAATAATAATAATAATAATAATAATAATAATAATAATAATAATGGTTCAAATTTTGGCACAAGGTTAGAAATTTGGGGGGAAGGGGTAAGTCGTTTATATCGATCTCAGTACTCAACTAGTACTTATTTTATCGATCTCGAAGGGATGAAAGGCAAAGTCGACTTCGGCGAAATTTGAACGCGAACGTAAAGACGGGTGAAATGCTGCTAAGTATTTTGCCCGGTGTTCCAACGATTCTGCCAGCTCATTACCTTAATAATAATAATAATAATAATAATAATAATAATAATAATAATAATAACAACAACCGCCTTAACAACAACAACAACAATAATCATCATGAATACAGTGACTCTTCCTTTACCGTGGAATCTCTGCATTTGCTGACCATACAAAAGAAATTTGAAATTTTTAGATATTTAAAGCAATTTCTTAAATTGATTCTTATTTTTATTCCTATTTTTATACAAGAGTATATACCCTACTTTAGCACATATCCATAAACCCAGGATTAAATACTATAAAGTATCCACATTTGAAACAGAATTGAAGAGATATTTATAAACGCATAACCGACAAATCCTGCCTCCATAAAACTCTACATATTAATCAAATTGTTTATAGAACAACGAACCACTAGCAGGAAATATACGGACCAACATCCTTTGTGAACATGAAGGCACGAGTTAAAGTTCTATAGTAACTATACTATGACATGCATGACAAATAACCCCTCCCTTCCAAATACAAACAGGAAATGTCCTGAATAACATCAACAAGTAAAGAAACTTACTAACCAACTAAAACACCACTTACATTCTTTTGTGAACCCTTTAAAATTTCCATTACAGAAAGAAAAAAAGTTGACTCACTAAACTTTGAACTTTCACCTTTACATTGCCAAAGCAAAAGATAAAATCCAATAAAACCAAAAACAACTAAAACTAATGATACATCCGCTGACCAAAAGACTTCCTCTATCTATCTATTTTCTTTATGTGGATCTTAAAAATACAATCCCATGACCTGAAGCTGACACGCCTAAATACACACACCTGTCTACAAAGTTCTACATGCATGAATGAATTCTGAACAATAATATGACCCCAAATATAATCAATAAAAATTTCTCCTCTTCTCCGTAACAATTTATGCTGCACCCTACTTAACGTTTAACTGAACCCCACAAATCCACGACTTTTATTTTCGTCTCAGCAGAGACTATATAAAGCGAAGATTAACATAATTAATCACAGTCCAATGGTGGGTTAGCCGGCCGAAACTTGGAAGTCGCTGTCAATACTATTCCTGCTAAAAAATAATAAATTTGTACTCTACAAAAAGTATGGAATAACCCTTCAGATGAATGTAAAATTGTTTTTATTATAAATGAACATTAAAACACACACACACACACACAAATACATATCTCTGTGTGTGTATGTGTGCGTGTGTGCATCCATATATGCGCATACACAGACGTATCTATCTATTGGTCTGTCTGTCTGTCTGTCTGCTTGTCTGTCTATCTATCTTTGTGGCTTTCATAATACGTAGTGTGATGTCTGCTTCAAGGTGTAGGTGTCTATTCATAAACACGCAAAATACAAACACAGTCATCTTCCCCCTCTCTCTCTCTTTATATATATATATATATATAT
>NC_068992.1:50302070-50303112 GCF_001194135.2 Octopus bimaculoides
TATATATATATATATATATTAACGGAAGCCATAAGCTGGACGGGAGTCCTTTTTCTTGTCTTCTCCGACACCAGGATTGTTAGTGAATACTTTTGGAGTGCGCAATTTCGGATAATAGAAAGCTCATGAAAGAGATGAAACTCCTGATATGTCACAGACGGAGGTTTATTTCAATGTTATTTCAATGTTATACATATGTCTTGGCCCTTGTGGCCAATAAAAGAAGCCATTATTATTATTAAGGCGAGCTGGCTGAATCGTTAGCACGCCACGCAAAATATTTTACGGCGTTTCGTCCGTTTTCTTGTTCTGAGTTCAATTCCTACTGAGATCAGTTTTGGGTCCTATCCTTTCGATGTCGATAAAATAAGGCGCTAGGCAAGGAACGAAGTTCTAATTTGTGACCATTGTATCCGTGTTAGACATCATTATTAATAATATAAACAAGGCGGTGAACTAGCAGAATCGTTAGCACGCCGGACAAAACGCTTAGCGGCATTTCTTCCGTCTTTACGTTCTGAGTTCAAATTCCGCCGATGTCGACTTTGCTTTTCATCCTTTCGGGGTCGATAAAATAAGTACCAGTTAAGTACTGGGGTCGATGTAATCTACTATCCCCATCTCCCAAATTTGAGACCTTGTGCCTATAGTAGGAAGGATTATTATTTATTATTAATATAAACAATGTTGAATGATTTTTCATTAACGCTTTGATAGACACACTGGTGTGAATTTCTTTGAACAAAATCGAAGAAAGAACTCTATATTGGTCACCAGAGTAGAAAAAACATTTATTCAACTTCAAGTTTCGGTTAATTGAAGATCTGGACTCAGAAACTTCAAGTAATGACTGACGCGTAGTAAACTTTGAATGATTATTGTAGCTATGTAGATACATGTGTAAGAGTAACTTGTTAATATAAACAAATAGTTTGAAGCGATGTGTTAATTTGTTCACGATGTTTCACAAGATCATTGACTGCTGTTAACACAAGATGTCTTATATTTAGTTCAAACAACAAATTAATACAAGGCATTAGTA
>NC_068992.1:50303122-50304171 GCF_001194135.2 Octopus bimaculoides
CCGCTGAACTCTACACGTTTTTTTCATTCTCTCTCTGTTTATTTTCTCTTGTTCCGTTCTGTTGAAGAGCGTAGGTTCGAAACGTAAAAGACTTTTCCATCTTTCCCGAGCGTCAAACTAATACACTTGCTTGTTCATTTGTTCATACACCTGTCTTCGTCTTTTGCTTTTCTATTGATTTCAACTACACTCTCTCTCTCACACACACACACACACACACACACATATAACATAAATATAACAATATATAAAATAAGCGTATGTATACATACATACACATATACGTATATATTCTAATTTATAATTTGATATATGAATATCATATATGTATTTTATGTATAGACACACGCGCACGCACGCACACACACACACACGCACACAGACACACACACACACACACACACACTGAAACACACACACACACACACACACAAGAGTGTGTGTGTATGTATATATGATTATTAACTAGAAATATAAAAATGTTATTTAAACTTATATAAATTAAATCAGAGTTTTAACGTAAGAAATGTAACTTCCAATACAGAACTGCCTCTGGAAATCAAGAGATTATGTGTTGCAACTATAACAACGTCTTAATTCTTTTATGAAAGAACGAGAGAATAAATCTTTTTATCAAGTCTTCCTTCTCAAGCAAAGCATGCTAAACAGATCGGAAAAAAAATTTCCAGTTTATTCAAAATACTACCCTCTCAGATTCAAACACTTATTGCCGCGATTTTTCTAAACCTTGTAAAAGAACTCGAAATGCTGGGCCTTCTGTGAGGCCTTTCATGATACCCTTAAAGCCAGGAACTTTTCTATACTACTTCATGTATATATCTTCACATGTGGTGTATATATATATATATATATATATGGGGAGAATTCACAAAAAAAAAAGCAAAAGACGAAGACAGGTGGTGTAGACAACAAACAGATGTATTAGTATAACGCTCGGGAAGTGCAAAAGTCTTTAACGTTTCGAGCCTACGCTCTTCCACAGAAAGGAACACAGAAAGAAACAAGGAGAGAAAATAACGAATGTGTAA
>NC_068992.1:50304318-50305386 GCF_001194135.2 Octopus bimaculoides
AAACAGATCGGAAAAAAAATTTCCAGTTTATTCAAAATACTACCCTCTCAGATTCAAACACTTATTGCCGCGATTTTTCTAAACCTTGTAAAAGAACTCGAAATGCTGGGCCTTCTGTGAGGCCTTTCATGATACCCTTAAAGCCAGGAACTTTTCTATACTACTTCATGTATATATCTTCACATGTGGTGTATATATATATATATATATATATGGGGAGAATTCACAAAAAAAAAAGCAAAAGACGAAGACAGGTGGTGTAGACAACAAACAGATGTATTAGTATAACGCTCGGGAAGTGCAAAAGTCTTTAACGTTTCGAGCCTACGCTCTTCCACAGAAAGGAACACAGAAAGAAACAAGGAGAGAAAATAACGAATGTGTAATGGCTAGCGATCTATATGTATGTACGTATCTATGCATGCAAGCATGTATGTATGTATGTATATATTCCTTTACTTGTTTCAGTCATGTGACAGTGGCCATATGCTTTATGTTTCTGAGTAGGCATGTAAAAGCACCTCATTTATTATGTCGGCTACAGCCTAATAATACCAACTTGCAATACCAGTCTTATATGGTAGTACCGAGGTGTGCAGATATAATGTAGGATAACTATAGTAACATCAACAACAACAATAATAATAATCCATGGATGAAATTTATAAATATGTTAATGCATCGCTACGCTCGTATCCGCAAATCTCATGTTTCTTACGATTATAGTCCGCATTTCTGGGATGATTGCAGTACAGTCCGTGCAACCTGTGGAAGGGTATGCTTTTCAGTTGGAGGATTGAAAAAGCATGTCAAAAGAATTTATACAGTGACACCTGTTCCTTCTAGCTGTTCCTGTTAGCACACAAAAAAATATGCTTGTGTGCGTGTGTGTCATTCTACCATACTCCATATTCATGTTTACAAGTTATGTCTGTCTGTCTATCTGTCTGTCTATCTGTCTGTCTGTCTGTCTGTCTGTCTGTCTGTCTCCATATATATATTTACATATATGCGCATATGTACACACACACACACACACACACACACAAATATATATATACACACACA
>NC_068992.1:50307988-50311133 GCF_001194135.2 Octopus bimaculoides
TTAATACCACCTCTTGACCCTTGGGCAATTTCATCAGTGCTCGTTTTCTTGCAAACGTTTGAACTAGACTCCTGCTTAACAATTAACCCATTAAATCATTAAATGCATTAAGGGACGAGGTATGGAACACCGTACGCACACAATTCTTAATTCATAGAAATTTCCATTTTAGTTAAAGACACAGGTGTAGGTATGGCTATGTAGTTAAAAAGCTCGTTTATCAATCACCTGGAATCGGGTTCAATTTCACTGTGCGGCACCTTATGCGCGTGTCTTCAACTATAGTCCCGGACCGACCAATGCCTTGTGGGTGAATTTGGTAGATGGAAACTGTGGAAGTCCGTCATATCTATCTATCTATCTATCTATCTATCTATCTATCTATCTATCTATCTATCGAAAGTGATGCTTTTCCATTATCTGTCAAGACTTAATTATCATTTCAGAAAGACATGATAATTACGCCTTGACAGATAATGGAGAAGTTGATTCTGTGTTGTTTTCAAGTCTCTGGTGCAAAAATTAGTGCACTTCAAGGAAAAGAACCTTATTGCCTTAAAATTCAGGGATAGTCATATCATTCTACTTCTGTTCTATTCGTGGAAATGCCCGCCTAGCATATGACCATCATTACTACATTGATACTTTATAAAGTTTTACAACACCAGAAAGAAACTGCTCTAAATTTAGAAACAGCTAGTGAAAAGAGGTTGGATGAAATTATTTCGCATTATAATTCCATGCAACGATCAACTTAGCAGTAAAAATTTGAGGTTAGAAAAGCCCGAAAATCACAAATACTAATTTGTTTACGAAAATAAGGAGGGGATTTTATTGTTTGATGATATTTCATCTGATTTAGAAGGGAATAAGCTAACAGTTCTTAAAATGCATGCCTCCACTTAGAAGCCCACTCTGGGATTACTATATAAATCCTAATCCTATTTCTGAGCGATTACACTCAGAAAGGAATCTATGGTAATAAATATAGCATCGCTAGTACACATTAAACTGTTTCAGAGAACGCCCTACCGATTCGAAGCTTTTAAGTTCTTGCATGAAGTTGCTTAGTCATAAAAAAAGGCAGTAACGTATTCCGTTAGCTGGAAGCTCTTTCTTAATAGCTGTATGTAGTTCAGTAAAGGAATGGGCAGCTAAATCTAGAAAAAAATTTTTTTATTTGTTTTCAGGATGAGACAGCGTTTGGTGAATAAATAAATTTGTATGTCATTGAGTGATGAGGTAAAAATCAACACTGAATAGAAGAAATCAAAGTATTTTATTACAGAACATCTAAAATTTTCTCTTTGGCTAACTGTTCTCGCAATTTACCTACGTTTGAAGTGGTTGAGATCGTGGGGTGGGGACACGAAGCTAATTGAATCAGATTTGCTATGGCAGACTTCTATTCACCCAGAATTGTCTCTTCATTGGTAGAAGAGGCAGCACAAAAGAATGGACAGTGAACTGCAGCAATCACATACAACATGTTGAATTTCGTTTGACCCATTGGACTTGGAGTAGTCAAACGACTGTGAAATTCCTTTAATATCCCGAACAGAATTTTAAAAAAACAAAGAAAAGAAAAGATTCTACAAACATTTATTCGTATGACGAGGTAGTTCAAGGAATAATACAGATCAGGTAGAACTTTTATGAAGTAAAGTAATTATGAAATAGATTAATTAGCCCTGGTTTGTGGATCTGTGTGGGAAGGGTGATGTTATTATAAACAACGAAAAAACATGTGCAGAAACATTTCTTTTTTTTTTTATCAGGGTACAGATATTTGGCGAAGTTGGATATATTATATTTTGGCGAGCATATTCTGTTGGCGTCAAGAAATAAGCAGATTTATAAAGTTTAACAATCACGAAGTTATTTTCTGGCTGTGACAAAGGTAAAGTAGAAGCCAACCAAATTGTCAGAAACATATTGTTTCCAAACTCTCATCTTGTCAGATGTTAGCTTAGTAAATCTAAAGCTGGTAAGTGATTGCCAAATTGCTTTCGTTTGGGCAGAAACCGGGAATGACATCTGAATACATGGAAATAAATTGTTTGAACTTATACCAATTTTCATACACATTTTGCTTAGAAAATTAAATTCCACTCGATAGAGAAGAGCAAATCATTGTGGACAATTCATTCACTGACAATTACCAATTTCTAGTCAGAGAGCAAGAAATAAGTAATCGAATTGTGCTGTAAGCTAAAAATAACTACAGTGTGATCAGAAAGTGGATCAACTGACTTCAGCTCAATACATTCAGAGCAAAATCGAGGCGAAATGTTGCCATACACTCGTGTCAATAGAGTTGTATTGTGTTTCAGTAAAACTCTGCACTATCACACATGGCTCTAGCAACACAGAAATGGATGGCTGAAAATTTTCATGATCACATAAACCATAACATTTGACCTCCTAATTCCACAGATCTCAATCCATTGGACTATTACATGTGGAGCGTTGTTGAGAGAAAGGTCAATGAACACGCCCAAAACACCAAAGATTCTTTGAAAGCTGCCATCGTCAGAGAAATGTCCAAAATGAACCAAAATGAACCAGGACCACTTGGTTTGAGCATGTAGATGATTTAGATCTCATATAGAAGCAGTTGAGAAGCTGAAGGTGGCTTCATTGAATAACATTATAGAAAGGAAGGTTTATTTTTATCCTCAGCAATTTTTGATAAATAAAGTTATTATTTGTTATTATATATGGTTTTTTTTATAAACATAAATCTGTCCTCAAATATCTTACGCACCCTGTATATATATTTATATATAGCATTGATACATATATATGTGTATGTATGTGTGAATCCACGAATGTGTATGTAAGCATGTGTGTATTTATGTGTCTGTGTACGTGCGTCTACGTGTATGCTATTGTGTATATGCATTTGTATGTACTGTGATGATATGTAAGTGCTTGTTTTTGTTGTTTTTCTTTCTTCTTTCTTTTTTCTTCCTCCTCCTCCTTCTTCTTCTTCTTCTTCTTCTTCTTCTTCTTCTTCTTCTTCTTCTTCTTCTTCTTCTTCTTCTTCTTCTTCTTCTTCCCAACTTTTGACTATTATTTCTTTTAAATATATCATTTAATTTTCCCTTTATTTGTTTTTATTTAATTTCTTTTTTTTTTTTAC
>NC_068992.1:50313057-50319012 GCF_001194135.2 Octopus bimaculoides
TTCACCACAACTTTCTCTCACTCTTACTTCCTGTTTCTGTTGTGCCTGTAATTCAAAGGGTCAGCCTTGTCACACTCTGTGTCACGCTGAATATCCCCCGAGAACTACGTTAAGGGTACACATGTCTGTGGAGTGCTCAGCCACTTGCACGTTAATTTCACGAGCAGGCTGTTCCGTTGATCGGATCAACTGGAACCCTCGACGTCGTAAGCAACGGAGTGCCAACAATATATGTATGTATGTATGTATGTATGTATGTATGTATGTATGTATGTATGTATGTTCGCAGACGTAGTTTTGTTGTTGAGCCTTAACCTTGTGGCGAACCACCCATCGAGAGATAATTTTATGAACAGCCATTCAATCTATTTATCTTTCTTTTACGTGATAAATAAAGTTTTGGTTGATTAAATTACACAGACAGACAGACAGACACACACACATACACACGTGCACATGCACATACATATATATGTACATATAATCGAGGAAGAAAATGAATCGAAACGTGTTGTGAGAACCTCCTCTGGCGTTCCACCATAGTTTATCTTATTCCCAAACTAACGAACTGTGGAACTTCGATGCCTAGAAGATCCTATTTTTGCAGCACCTACTGTTAACAGTTTATTCCCGGGAATAAAAACATGAACCACGAGGAAGTTCCAGCGAGTTTATTCGTTGCTCAATTCAAGAAAATTATTTCGAACCCTTTCACGTTCCATAACATTTTGAAGCGGAATAAACCATTTATAGCAACAATTCTGTTTTATTTCTAAGCTTTAAGAAAGTAATTCCTTTGCATATCTCGATTAAATATGAAAATCATTCCAATTTTGGTTTTTTTAAAATCTCGAATCCCTTTTACAATTTTTCAAAAATCGCTGACGCCACACTCATTTTTTATGTACAACTCCGCCGCCCTAAATAGAATGAAAATTGTATTACTCTTTTACTCTTTTACTTGTTTCAGTCATTTGACTGCGACCATGCTGGAGCACCGCCTTTAGTCGAGCAAATCGACCCCAGGACTTATTCTTTGTACGCCTAGTACTTATTCTACCGGCCCCTCTTTTGCCGAACCGCTAAGTTACAGGGTTTAGTGTCTCTCACGACTGACACCATAGCTCGATAGATCAGTGATTCAGTTTTGAATGAAATGTCCAAGCTAGAGCTATAATTCTATATATAATAAATATTCACTCTGTCTAATGTACTAAGCTATCTTTTATTTGCTCATAATATTACCATGTATGAAAACATATAATATTCACTTTATACACAGACAATGTTTTGTTACTGCACAATCGAGTTCTATGGAGGTATTTATAAATTTGATAATGTGATAGGTAAGTCCAAAACGATGTTCGTTCGTTTCGTAATTTTCATGTCTAGATTCAATGGAAGCGATGACCAAAATGCCACGTTGTGCTTGCAAGGTAGTCCCGTGCAATTACTAATGCTTCGCTTGTCGACGTAGCCTGGCGAAGCAAGTTGAGGGTTCGGTTTTCAGAAACAGACTCTGTCTTAGCGCTAAACAGTTATTTCACTTCATATGTGGTTGATGTGACTACCCCGGTTTGCTTAACCCAGTTCCATAATTATCATGCAAACTAATGTCATGGGTCTAAATATCTTAACCTACTCTTAACTATTTATTGAGTACTTCGTGGTGTAATGATTCAGAGTAGATCGTTTGGAATGTGCTATGTACAACAGATGTGTCAAAATCATATTTGCATACACATGCATACATACATACATACATACGTACGTACGTACGTTCGTACTTACATACACAAGCGTGCACACACGCACATACACACACATACGCACACATACACTCACGTACACGTACATTTATTACATGCTAGCATAGTTGTGTGGTTAAGGTATAACTTTGTGGCAAACCACCCATCGAGGGATAATTTAACGAACAGTCAAGCAGTTGAATCTATTTATCTTGTATGTAATGAATAAAGTTTTGCTTGATTAAATTTGTTCATATACACATACAGGCACAAATATACCCATATACTCCCCACATATATATAATATTCGAATATTCGTACATATATACATATACACACGCACAAACTCTCAAACACACACATATATTCACACACACACACACTCACACACACACACACACACACACACACACACACACACACACACACACACACACACACACACACACACACACACACACACACACACACACACACACACATGTAACGTAGATGGAAATATGGGATTAAGCAGAACGTGTTATGACAACCTCCTAAGGAGTTCCACCAAAATTGCGATTTTCCCAAACTAACTGGCAGTGAGAATATACTGATGGCAAGAACACCTTACATTTATAGCTCCTACTGTTAACAGTTCAATCCTTGGAGTAAAAGCATGAACCGTGGGGGAGTTCCAAAGACCTTGTTTGTTGTTTAAGTTAGGAAAACTGAACTGCTGGTCGCCATTTTGAACTTTTCCCCGTTTCATTGCTCAAATATGGAGTAATTTATTCTTAGTTATACTGCTTAGTCTCTGTCATATTTCACTTTCAAGTACTAGTTTCCCTATCACTGTTATATATAGCAACCGTTCCTAACACTTTTGCACCACGGACCGGTTTTACGCAACGCGGTTTTACACGGACCGGGGGATTTTGCGCATAATACATAATCTTATTATTACATATATAATACATAGGTATTATATACATAATACACACACACACACAATGTAAAAACACCTTATAGATTGCGATAATCAATAGAATAAAAATTAAATTAACACAATTATTATTTCTGTCCGGTTCGAAACTGAATGATCTACAGCCCGGTACTGGTATGTGGCCTAGTGGCTCGGGATCCCTGTCGTAAGGAAACGATACATTTCTATAGTTTTCTGTACCGAGAAATGGGTAAGATTTAAATAATGTTTCTTCTAAATTCGCTATTGGTAAACTGAAATTCATTTCAGCACGAAGAACTGAAATCAGCATGGTTAATTGATGCACAGACTCACCCTTTAGGTGACTTTATCATTACCTGCTCAACCCATCCAAAATATTCGGGGAGGGCCTTGGAGGGTATGTCCTTCCTGCTTTGACTAAAACTTAATATGATATAACATATAGTATAATAATTATATGAAGTAAAAACAAACGTACACAACGTAGTCCTGGTGATACGATATGAGGTGCTACCATTGTAGTTGGTTATTTTCTATAGCTTTGTGTTGGCCAATTCTCTTGAACTGAAATTATACTAACATGAAAGGGAAAAATAAATATTCTATCTATAACACCGTCTTTCTAATCATGAAAAATCATTCGAAACGAACTGCAATACAGTCAACAGGTACAATTTGCGTTTACTTAACAATCTCACACAAGTAGAAACCAATATAGTTATTTCTAACACGGACTCAATGCCACAATATTTTAGTGGAGAATTCTTCGATTAATTTTTTTTTACTCTCCAACTTCCTCATTACTTGACTGGTACTTTATTTTATTGTCGTCTAAAGGATGTTCTTTCATCCTTTAGACGACAATAAAATAAACACCATCAAATTGATTCCGGTGCTGTTTGAACTGAGGAGGTAAACAAAAATACAAGCCATTGTACAATGTTACTACCAGTTCAAAAATGCGTGTGGCACGTTCCACTTCGTAAACAAACCATTCTCTTTATTTTGTCATGGAGAAAATTTCTCGCTGCAGGCAAATGGTGTAAATACACGTAAATCAGTTCACAGCGTCACCTTTCCAGACTGTGAGATGTAAGCATTTCGGTGTGGTTATCTCCTCTTCGGTCACAGACACTAGACTGGGGACGCTACGAACTGAGATAAAAGAGATTGTTTCTCTTATACTATTTCAGTCATCGCACGGTGACTGAAATAGCATGAGAGAAACAATCTCTTTTATCAGTTCGCAGTGTCCCCAGCGCTATACGGCGGCTCACCGTAAGCATATATATATATATTTATACATATACGTATATATACATATATGCTAACATGCATATACATACGTATGTATATGTGCATGTATGCATTATATACAAATATCTGTGAGTATGTGTGTATGTAGGCAATATCTGTATGTTTTTTTACCCTAATACGTTCAGAAAACATAGGGGATGTGGAGTATTAAGTTCGACAACCTAATAACTGTGAAAATGCGGGTTGCATCGTTTAGAGATATCTTTTAATCAGAAATATATACAGTTGCATCAACCTCATGATCTGCTGACGTGGTGGTGGTGGTGGTGGTGGTCGTCGTCGTCGTCGTCGTAGTAGTAATAGTAATTTTTATAGTTAGTTGCCTGCCACCATCACCAATATGGTTGCACAAGATAACAAACCTTATTGGCTCTGTCAATGAAAATGAAAAACCATACACAACTATGTAAACTTGAGCGCATGCCATTTTAGTGTTATATACCTATTTATGTATATATATAATTATATATATGTAGCCATGTATGTATGTATGTATGTGGTATATCCATGTGTGTTTTGTTAAAGTACGATTAGAGTGCAGTGCACCTGATAATGTATAAAATCATTTGGGACTTGGGAACTAACTTAATGATCAAACTATTACGAACCGAATCTAAAGATTGGTTTCTACTACGCTTGTCTTGAGCGCGTGTTTGTTCGTATATGTGTGTGTGAGCAATTCTGTGTCTGTAGTGGGTTTCTGTGTGAATCTGTATATGTGCGCCTACGACTCTCTCTCTCTCTCTATATATATTTATCTATCTAACTATTATTCTGTCTGTTAGTCTATAAATATCCACCCCACCACATATATATAGACATACAATTTCTAATCGACAGAAGTTACAAAAGTAACTCAAATGCCGAGAGTTTCGTATGTGGCACTTTTGCGTATTAAACATTATGTATACAATATATATCTGTTTAATGTACATGGCTGTGTGGTAAGTAGCTTGCTTACCATCCACATGGTTCCGGGTTCAGTCTCACTGCGTGGCACCATCGGCAAGTATCTTCTACTGTAGCCTCGGGCCAACTAAAACCTTGTAAGTGGATTTGATACACGCACATATATATATAAATATAGATATATATGTACATGTATCTCCTAAAGTATTCAACAGTGACTACTTCTGTTAACAACAACAGATTTCTATACAGTCTTTCGCTCTTTTTTCTCGAAGGTTTTGAACCGGGTGACTTAGAAGAGAAGTACGGACTGGCATTTTCTGATTCCTCACTGTTGATGCCGAAATTCCTGTTGAGTTATGAAGATATACATTTTAGAATTTTACTACAACTGAATAAAGTTACACTAAACATGTTTAATTCATGTTTGAAGCGAATGAATCAAACATACGGTTAAGTTTATGAATTACTTGAATGCTGGTGTTGGTCTTGTGCCAGTTGGCATAATGGCGATCTCACTCATGAAGCTTGATTTATTTGGCATCAACTTTACTATGTTCTTGTAATGCCAAAATCACTCTGGATGAATTAAATGGTAACAGAGCAGTTGCATTTTTATTTAATTGTGGTTGCGGATGAAAGGGTAAACACGGAAGTGAAGATAATGAAAATTCTTTCTTCTGTAGGTACAAAGTCTGAAATTTTGGTGGTCGATTCCATCGACCTCCCCACCACCTAGTGCTCTGCTGGTACCTATTTCTACGACCTTATGAAGAAGAAAGACCCAAAGTTTGGTGGGAGAAGCTAAACGATTATATCCTACTATTGCTTGACTGGTACCTTATTTTATCCAGCCATAAGAATGAGATTCTGTGTGTTCGCTTGGTCTGCTAGAAATAGGAGCAAAACCCCTCTGAAATAACATCCAAAGTCTTACCAAACAGAAGTACCACAGATATTGAACAATGAAATTGCTAATAAATAAGATCTCTCTCTCTCTCTCTCTCTATATATATATATATATATATATATATATAT
>NC_068992.1:50319294-50320266 GCF_001194135.2 Octopus bimaculoides
AGAGAGAGAGAGAGAGAGAGAGAGAGAGAGAGAGAGAGAAAGTGAGAGTGAAAGAAAGTTATATGTATACACATATGTATGCATATGTATGCATGTGTATATATCTACTATATTAATGTGAGTGTATGTGTGATTAACCTAGTAAGGCTCTGAAACGGTGCCTCCATGAGATAAACGAATTTAATTTTCGAAATCTGCATTCCACAGAATAGGTCGTTTATAGATAATAATAAAAAAAATATATTATTTGCCGCGAGAAATAACTCAACCTTTAGATCGACAACTCTCTGTCTATACCTTTCACCACCAATGTATTTTTCTCTATTTATTTATCATAATCCATGACACTCATTCTCTTTGTATATATATTAACTCTCACCCCCTGCTTTCATTTTGTTTAAAACCTCTTATGTTTATTTCCCTTCATGATACACAGTTATTCTGCACAAAATGCTTAGCTATCAAATCCTGTTTTCTGATTGGATAAAAACGATCAATCTTTAAACCTCTGTGACATTTTACTAATATTTTTCTGGAATAAATTAACCACGAAGTCGGAATCAGCGAGAAATAGTGCATCAATATACCAAATTTGAATTTTCACTCAATTTTAAAATTTCAAAATCTGTGACAGAAACAAAAAAGATGTCTCTATAAGCCTATCTCTTTCATTTTCTCATGGTAACCTTTCTCACTCTCAATAAAAGTATATCACTCAACACTGTGTGTGTGTGTGTGTGTGTGTGTGTGTGTGTGTGTCAGTGTATGTGTATGCGTGAGCATAAGGAATTTCATTAGCGCAACAGAGTGATTTAAAAACGAACAGGTGTTGCAAAGAGTGACCGGTAGAGCGGAAATGGCGTGAGACCGGAGTGTCATTGCTGAGTCGGATGTCTCGGAGTTGTTCCGTGAACCGGTCAGTCAAGCGGCGTCTCGTTTGCCCGATGTATAGAGAAGGGCAGAGAGAGCAGG
>NC_068992.1:50320590-50324872 GCF_001194135.2 Octopus bimaculoides
ATATATATATATATATATATATATATATATATATATATATACATAAAGCAAACGGATATATGCAATAAATATTTGTGCATATATGTTTCATCATTCCACACATATATATAAACAGAACCAAATGGATATATGTAACACACACACACACGCACACACACACACACACGCACACACACACACACACGCACACACACACACACACAATATCTCAGTGCGTGTGTGTGTGTGTGTGTGTGTGTGTGTGTGTGTGTGTGAGTGTGTGCGTGTGAGAGCATATATCCGTTTGTCTGTGTTTACATGTGTGTTTATATAGTCATACCCCACTGCCATAAAAATACGTTGTCTCAGGAACGAGTATATATTTCAGCATAAATCTATGTCTTCTTTTCATTGCCTCACCGTTTTCATCAATGTAGAATAATAATATCCAAGCGCTAAGGTTTCACAGTAACATATCCGGGTTTCCGTTCGTATATTCTTCAACCAAACATAATTTGATTTTGGATATTTTTTTTTTCATGCCATCCAACACCCAAGCAAGGGAGGGGTTGAAGACAGTAGGGATGGGGGTTTATAGAGGTGAGGAAATTCCATTTTATTTGGCAACTATTACTTAATTCCATTCATGCTTTTCATTCCACTCATATGCCACTTCCCAGAGGGTCACGCAGAATTGAATTCAAGGACGTAAAATTAGGACGATGCACCGACTCATCCACACATATAGTTAAATACAATACACGGTTTAGAGATGTAATCATATGCATATATACATATATATATATATATATATATATATATATATACACGTATTATATACAAACACATATTTTAGGCTTGCACCCCCAAATTCTTTTCCTATCCATAAACAAACTTAACTTACCAAAATTCTTCGACTTCTCTTTCGCTGAGCTTTGTGTGTTTTCTTTTGCTACTAACGACGATTTCAGCTACCGTGATGTACCCTTCTCGTCTCCAGCCGCCATTACATTTATATCGCATATATCACGCCTCACCTAATCTAGAGGAGGAAATTCAGTGCTGGGCATCCTTTTACAGGAACTCCGAAAATGGTGAGAAGAAGAGATAACTCGATCCTCAGACTGGAGACCTGGATCGAATATTTGCCACAGATGTGTTCCGCCGAAGGAACCCAAGGTCCAGATAAAAGTGTTAAGACGATTCACGGATTATATCAACCGGAAAGAGCATAAGCGATCCTTTCCGATGAATTTCCGTGCGGTTTCCGTCAGTCGAATTTCAATCACATGGTTTTGGTTGACCAGGGACTATGAGAGAGGATACTTGCCGTACAATGAAACCGATCACAAGATCGCATTGTTGTGAAGCAAACTTTTAGAACCATTGAACCATATATCTGCACCACTGCAGATATACCCACCTACCACAAAGAAAAACAAAACAAAATAAAAAAAAACACACTCACAAGTTTTTACTCGGTCACTGATATAGGGTTTTTCGCCAAACACTTAACTCACTATGTCCACTTAGCTGTATATTGGTTTCAAAATTGGCACAAGGCCACCAATTTCGGGGGGTAGGTAATAAGTCGATTACATCAGCCCCAGTGCTCAACTGTTACCTATTTTATCGACTCCAAAAGGTATTTGAACTCAGAACGGACGAAGTGCTGCTAAACATTTTTCCCGGCGTGCTAACGATTCTGTCAATTTGCCACATTGTACTTAAATGTATATTTAGTAAACAACATTACACTATGTAGGCAGTAGTATCGCTGTAAAGCAGACGCGTGTACGTTGGCCCCATAATAGTCGTACTTAAAGCCATGCTAAACTTAAGCTGGCACTTCGTCGGTTTCGACGACGAGGGTTCCAGTTGATCCGATCAACGGAACAGATTGCTCGTGGAATTAACGTGCAAGTGGCTGAGCACTTCACAGACACGCATACCTTTAACGTAGTTCTCAGGGAGATTCAGTATGAAACAGAATGTGACAAAGTAGGCCCTTTCGGTCTCTTATGCTGAACTGTTTAGTTTCGGGGACGTAAACACAGCACCACCGATTGTCAAGCGGTGGTGGAGGACAAGCACAGACACACACACACACACACACACACACACACACACACACACACACACACACACACACACACACACACGACGAGCTTCTTTCAGTTTCCATCTACCAAATCCACTCACAAAGCAATTGTCGGCCCGAGGCTATAGTAGAAGACACTTGCCGAAGGTGCCACGCAATGGGACTGAACCCAGAACCATGTGATTAGGAAGCAAGCTTCATACCACAGAGCTACACATGCGCCTTCAAACTCTGATAAAACAATAGAAAATAAATAAATAGATAAATGAATGAAAAGAAAAAAAAGTACTCGGCGGAGGTACTTGCTATCTGTTACTTTGGATTCGGTTACGGGAGCTTTCAATGTAATATTCCTCAGATGAATTTAAAAATTCCGTTGCAAATATAAAGTAATAAAGGATTAGTATCAGAAAATATATATTCTTATTAGCACTGCCGCATCAAAGAAGACTGACTATTGGGATTTAATCTGGATTCAGGTAAAGAAACATGCAGTTACATAAGTACCACCACCACACCCGCCAACAACTACTACTCTACTACCACCTCACACAAGGGATCACTTTTTCTCAGATTTGTCATGTCAGCAAACGCAGTCTATAGATTCGCTTTTATCACATTTTCTGACAATAACGCCTGTTATTTTCTTTCTAGATATCCCTTTCTGGGAATAACATTTGTAATTTTCCTTCTAAGTTTTCCTTTCTGGTAATAACGGCTATTATTTCCTTTCCAAGTTTTCTTTCAGAAGTAACTTTAAAGACCTTGTCGCTGTAGGTTGAGCAAATCCAACATCTTTTTTTTTTATCTGTATTTTGAATTTCTAACTAAAATAACCATGTTTATTAACGTTATTAACTCTTCTGGTGTGGATTCAAGTAGAAATTGATCTTAGTACATCGGTACTAAGGAAACCTGCCGGAAGGGACCACAAGATAGTTGAACGAGAAATGAAGGGATCAACGAGAGGGTAATAACCACTTCTTATAGAGAAACTTATACAGTACTGGAAAGAAACAAGACAAGACTAAAATCCAACGCAGCGCAGAAAAAATAAATTAGAAGACATGGCAATTAAGAGGTGATAGCCATCTCCAATGAAATTTGTCTCGTGCAGTGGCAAAATGTCTGCCATATTTCCCGGTATACAAGTCGGCGTAGTATATAGTGTAAACATGTAGTGTAAACATTCAAATACTGTTGCTATTTTTCCAAATCCTGCCCCATTTGATATGAAATTTTTGGTCCATTAAAGAGTTTTAGTGTCGTTCCATGTTTCTTGGCTGTAAATTTTGGCCAGAAAATTTCACCTTGTACGCCGGAAAATACAGTTAAAAGAATTATGAATGATATAAAATAAATGTAGCTTATAAATATATGCAACAGTCGTCGCCTATGTCAAAGTTTGAACCATCTAAAAATTGAAAGATAGGCTACTCGTTTCAGCTTTACTTTGCTGTGCATTCCTTCTTACATACATAATATAAATAGAAGTGACTGCCGAAATGAAAATATTCATCGCATATTTTGTCTCTCATATAAAATAACACAGCTCTAGCGATCCTGCGTATCAGTGAATTGGAAATATGGCAAGGCAAGGTGGATCAGGAATATAGAATCAAGCTGTGACAAAAATGTTATTTATTTTGGCACATGTTTAACTTTTACTTTCTCGTCAAACCATATCAAGTGTGGTAGGGTAAGGTTCTGGTTCTAGTGTCAGGTGAAAGAGGATTAAAGGGTGGAATAGTGGGTCCTTTTTCTGGTATTTTCTTCAAACATTGCAATCATGGCATTCGAGAACATTCTGGGGTTTATTAGGAGATGTAACCCAAGTTTATGCCTTTCTAATTGTTCACGTTTTACATATTTTGCTTTCTTTGTTTTTAAAGTTCATCTTATTTTAGTATTATCAAACTTGGTTTACAACATTCTTAGTTCAAGTCCCACCGAGATTAGATTTAGCTTTCGGCTTTCTGGCGTCGATAAAATAAAGTACCAGTCTAGCATGTATGTATACATACACACATATATAAACACACACATATATGTATATATACATATATACATGCTCAGACATATACACAAAATTGTGTGCATATTCATGCATAAAGCAACAAGGAAACAAAAACACACAGACATATATATATATATATATACACACACACATATACATATACATATATATATATATATATATAT
>NC_068992.1:50325681-50326144 GCF_001194135.2 Octopus bimaculoides
ATGTATAGGGTGATAAATTGAATATTAATTCAATTTAAAACCAAGTGGCCTAGCATATAAAATAATCTGAAAATTCAGAAAAAATTGTACTACACGTGTATACGGGATGACCACTAGGTGGACATCCAATATGCTAGAAAGAGGTCATCAACGACCAAACCACAAAGAAAAATAATGTTCTCCAGAAAAAACTTAATATTTCTATTTAGAGATATTAATATTTGTATTGAGAAGGGGCAAATACCCCGAAACTGGTCTGTGGATGTTGAACCAGCAAGGGAAACTGTTAGCCTCCCCTGTTCGAAGGTTGTAATGGACATAGGTTTGTGTGTCACATACCTAGCTATTTTCCTGGACTGCTATGTTAGCTTGGCGATAACTATTAATATCCAAGTACTGGTGCCGTACCTCCTTTAGAAAGATTTAAAAATATTAATATATATATATATGTGTGTGTGTATAT
>NC_068992.1:50327751-50329484 GCF_001194135.2 Octopus bimaculoides
GTCTTCTACTATAGCCGCGGGCCGACCAAAGCCTTGTGAGTGGATTTGATAGGCAGAAAACTGAAAGAAGCCCGTCACACACACACACACACACACACACACACTCACACACACACACACATAGTTGGAATATACAACAAACAAAAGATGATGACAGGTGTGTAAACAACAAGCAGGTGTATTAGTTTAACGCTCGTGAAGGTGAGAAAGTCTTTTACCTTTCGAGCCTACGGTCTTCATCATGGCGATGGACACACACACACATTTATTTATTTATTTATTTATTTATTTATATTATATGTTAGTATTTATGTGTGTGTGTGTCTTTGTGTCTGTGTTTGTTCCCCAACTATCACTTGACAACCGACGTTGGTTTCTTTACTTTACTTGAATAACTTGTCCTGTACTTTTCCAGGCTTATAATCTTAAGAATATTACTTTTCATGCTCGCATTTTTCTATGTAATCCATGATTTTTCCAGGCATTGCTGTTAAGATAATTAATAATGTGTCAATCAATAATTTAGGATTTTACCTTATAAAATACCGGAAGATAATATTTCAATTTTTCCATGTAAGTGATGATAATATTTCAATTTTTTTCATGTTTAATTTAGATATATGTTGTGATATTACCCATCCACACCAAATTAATGGCAGGGATTTTTACCATGTTGTTGGTTGCACCATGGCTCACCAAAAGTGTGTGTGTGTGTACGTGTGTGTGAAAGGTGTTTTATGTATGCAATTTGAATCTGTGATTTAAAGCCCGAATTCTCCAAGTATATATGAATGTAGGTGGTCACATGTTCTTCTTTTAAAGGTGGGTTGTTGGTGGTACAGAAATTCTATTGCTGGTGATATACTGCTTTTACTGGAGACCGGACCTTTGGTACAACATCACTGTTGTTCAGATCCTTCTTGATGAGGAATTTATTTTAATCTCAGCAACTTGATATGATCCCATTTCTCAGTTTATCAAGTGCACGTGTTGCGTGATTAGACTATATTTTTCTGATTTTCCCAGAGTTAATGTTTCGAAGCCATTTTCATAAGGGTTACTAAGCCTATTATTTACTATTTTATAATTGTGCTTATGCTGTTTTTCTTTAAATACCAGGTGTACTTAGATAAGGACGTAGCATTTCTTCTCTTAATGTTTTAGAATGAACTTCTGCTTCGTAAATCTAGTTTTGACACTCCTTGGTTGCAATACTGTCCATCTTGCAATACTGTTGCTTTATAGATGACATAGTTTGTATTATTTTGAAAGTTAAATAAAATAGTAAATGACGCAACACCAATTAATCACGTCTCAGATAATCTCTGCTTTACATTATTCGGTCATTTTCGCTCTTATTCTACCCGATGGGACTATGTTGCAAAATAATCCGCATGATAAAACCACTTACATCTAGATCAAAACTCAATACCTGCACTACTACCATCCCAACATTCCTTCACAATCATCACCACCTTTATACCTTCACCTCAAACTCCTCCTACTTCTCATTGTCTATGTCGTTGTCCTCCTCCTCCCCCTCCTCCTCCTCTTCCTCTTCCTCATCACCACCACCACCATCATCATCATCATCATCATCATCATCATCATCATCATCATCATCGTCGTCGTCGTCGTAGTCATCATTATCAAGCATTTGACCTGCAAGAAATAGCAATCAAATATTCCTTAATTCACGCTCTTCTATTTCTTTTTGTTTTTTAAAAGAACCA
>NC_068992.1:50330432-50330922 GCF_001194135.2 Octopus bimaculoides
TATATATATATATATATATATACACACATGCACGCATATATATGTAGCTATGCATGTATATATGTACAACTGTATGTGTAAATAAAAACAACTGTGGTATTTCAGGAGATAAACGAAACAATAACAACGACAAAAACAAAAAAAAAAAAAAAAAAAAAAAAAAGAAAATCATCAAATCATGCAAGAAAGAAAGAAAGAAAGAAAGAAAGACACAAATAGGGAAAGAAAGGAAGAAATGGAATGGAATAACAAAGAAAGTAAAGCTATGGAAAGGTAAAAAAAAGGTAAAAAAATGCAAACAAATAATAAAAAAAAATTATATCCCCAAAGGTCACAGCTGTAACAAAACAAAACCACTGAAATATTGTGTGTGTGTGTGTGTGTGTTTAGATGATTATATATATATATATGTATATATACAAAAATGTTTACTCGTATATATATACATGCATATATACATATATACCTACATACAAATATCATATATATA
>NC_068992.1:50331932-50332489 GCF_001194135.2 Octopus bimaculoides
CTGAGCACTCCACAGACACGTGTACCCTTAACGTAGTTCTCGGGGATATTCAGCGTGACAGAGTGTGACAAGGCTGGTCCTTTGAATTACAGACACAACAGAAACAGGAAGTAAGAGTGAGAGAAAGTTGTGGTGAAAGAGTACAGCAGGGTTCACCTCGTGGAGCTTTAGGTGTTTCCGCTCAATAAACACTCACAACGCCCGGCCTGGGAATCGAAACTGCGATCCTACGACCGCAAGTCAGCTGCCTAACCACCGGGCCATTGCGCCTCCGCTTCCTCTTATATATATTAGCAAATTAGCAAGAGAGGCAGTATTAATACCGAGAGGTTCCCAATGCCTTGTGATTAAAATTGGTTGATAGAAACTGTGCTGAAGATCGTCATTTATGTATTTTTCTTTATCTCTTTTAAATTTAGATTGAATTTCCACCGGTCATTTGTTTGATAGCAAGGTTATGAAAGAAAGCATCTTATTTTGTTCATTGTCCTTTAAATCTTAGGAAGGTCTTTGTAAGCCTAGTACTTATTCTATCGGCTCTTTTACCGAACCGCTAA